>NC_143151.1:16678061-16780661 GCF_041381405.1 Jatropha curcas | reverse complement strand
TGGTCCACACATGCACGGGATAGCCTTGGCTCGGAAAATCGTGAACCTGGGTTATTACTGGTCGACCATGAATGTAGATTGCGTGAGGCACGCGCAGAAGTGCCATGAGTGTCAAATTTTTGCTAAGCTGCAAAGACAGCCTCCGGTCAACTTGAATCCCATTGCTTCACCTTGGCCCTTCGCAACTTGGGGCATAGATGTGATCGGAAAGATCCACCCGAAGGCTTCCAATGGTCATCAATTTATCCTGTTGCTGTTGATTATTTCACTAAGTGGATTGAGGCAGCCTCCTATTTGGTCTTGAATGCCAAGAAGGCAGCACAGTTCTTTCGTACTAACATCCTTTGTCGGTACGGAACGCCATTCGAGATCATTACTGATAACGGGTCCCACTTTCAAAGTGAATTTTCTGACCTGCTGAGGCAAAAGAAGATTCAGCATCACAAGTCTTCGCCCTATCAGCCACAAACGAATGGGGCTATAGAGGCTGCAAATAAGGCTATAAAAGTCATTTTACAGAAGACAGTTAAAAAGCATAAAGCTTGGCACGAACAATTACCAAATGCCCTATGGGGATACAGGACTTCAATCAGAACGCCTACTGGGGCAACCCCGTATTCCTTAGTGTATGGTATGGAAGCAGTGTTGCCTATTGAGCTGGAAGTTCAGTCGGCAAGGATTATCCGCGAAAGCCAGATCAGCGAAGTAGATTGGGCAAAGAATTATCATTTGCAACTCTTGGGTATGGATGAAAAGCGATTGCGAGCAATCCACCAAACTCAAGCTTACCAGAGAAGAATGGCATGGCATTTTAAAAAGAAGGTCAAAGACTGAAAACTGGAAGAAGGTTGTTTGGTCCTGAAGGAAATTAGACAGCCAATCATAGACCCACGTGGGAAGTTTCGTCCTCATTGGGCTGGACCCTATGTGTTGAAGAAGATATTGTCTGGCGGAGCCGTCATTTTGACTGATTTGGATGGTTTGGAATTCACAAATCCATGTAATTTAGATCAGTTAAAAAGATATTTTGTATAATAAGCATTGCATAATGTAAAAAGTGCTACATTAGACCTGATTCTCCTTGGAAAAAAGAAATTATGTATCGGAGATATGTAGGCAGCCCTCTTTGGGCGCGGTCTAAACATTAATAAAAAAATCATTTCATCATTCATTCTTCTTTGCCAAAAAAAAAAAAGGAAAAAAAAGGGAAAGAAAAAAAGTGGAAAAAAAAAGAAGTGAAAAAAAAAAGAGAAAAAAACCCACTAAGTCGAAAACCCGAAAGAGCGGCTTAGGCAAAAGTCGGGGCCCGCTAAGTTGAAAACCCAAAAAGGGCGACTTAGGCAAAAATGGGTAGCTCGTTAAGTTGAAAACCCGAAAGGGCAGCTTAGGCAAAAATGGGTAGCTCGCTAAGTTGAAAACCCGAAAGGGCGGCTTAGGTAAAAATTAGAGCTTGAATAAATAAAGTTGGAAAATGCTTGGAAAGCTTAAAAGTCAAATCACATTCCAATTAAATGAAGTCAAACGGCCCGAAGTCAAGCATAAATAAATAATGAAGTCTAAAGTCCGAAAAAAAAAAACAAAACATACATCCAAAATCCAAAGTCCAAGTCCCAAATAAAAAGTCAAAATAAGGGACAAACAACAAAAGTCCAAAAGCCTATAAGAGTCTAGGTGTCCCGTCGCCTCCGTGGGGCAACATCCTCCGAGTCATCCCTAGCTGCTAAACTCTCTCCAACACAATCTCCTCATCAGTCCCAACCTCATCATCAGCGTCAGCCTAAACCCAACCTTCGAGTGCACTCAGCAGTGCGGTCCTCCTTAGCCTCTCAATCGGCCAGACAACGGCAATGAACCAGGTCCGATACTCAGGAGAACTCTGAACACTAGCAAGATTAGGTAAAGGCCTAACCATGTGATGGTCTCTAACCCAAGCCCTCAGGACGGCTCGGGTAACACCCGGAGTGATGGCTGAATCAACTGGAATGTCATCCATAATCGGAACAGTCTGATCTATCCCCATCTGCCTCAAAACGCGCGAAGCGCAGTACCAAGTACAGTGTGTAAGGCCTAAAAGGTAAACCCGAGTATGGCAGAAGCTAACCTGGATAAAGCGAGTGATGTCATACCAGGAAATGTACCACAGTACCTCATTTGGACCCAACTCAATCAGCCATGAAGTCCATGCATCAGTAGATGGGTGTGTGATCAAGATCCTCCGCATACGATACTGAGTGGGGCTATAGGGCAAGAGAGTAGGAGCAGCAACCACTTGGAGGTGGTCCTTTAACCAAACTTGAGTAATAGATCCTTTCTATTACAAAGAAACGAACCAAAAGAAAGAAGAAAAAAGGAAGAGGAAAAGGAGAAATACCTGGAGAATAATCGGAGAGACCGTCCAGTCATCGAAGCCTAAAGCAGCTCTGTCGAGGCTCCTGATAGTCTCTGCCAGCACAATGCCGCCAATGCAACCCATATCCTCCATCTGCCGAACCATGGGGCAGAGGCGCAAATCCCCAAAGCCTGGGTCCTGGTTGAATAAGAAACCAGCTAATAAGCAGAAAACCAAGGCCCGCATTGTCAGCCTCATTCGGTCTGGGTCGTCTGAATGGACCTCTAAAAATTCGTCGATCAGGGGCAGCAGAATTGCTTTCTGGTCACCAACAATCATAGCCCTAGCTTGTGGCCGGCTGAACTGAAACAAGCTTTCAAACGACCGAACATACACAATTTTGACCTCATGCTTGACTAAAGGGGCATTGGGGTCTCACCCTATAATAGCACAGAATTCCTCAAAAAGAGGGCACATCTCCTCCATCATGGCCCCGAACCGGAAAACGTGGGCCTCCGGGTCCCAAAGTCTGACGCAGGCCTGTAAAAAATCCCAGTCAACTACTACCCCCCTAAGAGTAATGATAGGAGAAAGACCGTACCTCCCCAAGTTGATCTTTTCGACTTTAGAGAGACTCCTAGTCCAGCTGTGCATGCTATGGTTATAAAAAGGATTCATGTTTTTTGAAAAGAAAAGAAGGAAGAAAAGAGAGAAAAGAGAAGAAACGAGTTGAAAACTGCTTTTCTGGCGCGAATTTCGAGAAAGAATGAATGAAATCTGAAAAAAAAAGACAAAAACAGTATTTTTATAAGAAAAAACGCGCCCGGAGGCGGCTGCCCCCACCGGCGGTGGCGGTAGCGGCCGCCGTAGTCCAGCTGTGCATGCTATGGTTATAAAAAGGATTCATGTTTTTTGAAAAGAAAAGAAGGAAGAAAAGAGAGAAAAGAGAAGAAACGGGTTGAAAACTGCTTTTCTGGCGCGAATTTCGAGAAAGAATGAATGAAATCTGAAAAAAAAGACAAAAACAGTATTTTTATAAGAAAAAACGCGCCCGGAGGCGGCTGCCCCCGCCGGCGGTGGCGGTAGCGGCCGCCGTAGTCCAGCTGTGCATGCTATGGTTATAAAAAGGATTCATGTTTTTTGAAAAGAAAAGAAGGAAGAAAAGAGAGAAAAGAGAAGAAACGGGTTGAAAACTGCTTTTCTGGTGCGAATTTCGAGAAAGAATGAATGAAATCTGAAAAAAAAAGACAAAAACAGTATTTTTATAAGAAAAAACGCGCCCGAAGGCGGCTGCCCCCGCCGGCGGCGGCCACCGCAAAAAAAAAAAAAACATATATATATATATATATATATATATATATTTTTTTTTTTTTTCAGTACATATAAGATTCTATTTCATGGGCCGAAATGAAATCCTTTTTTCTTTCAAATTTGATAATCATGCATACATGTAAAATTTTCAGTACTAACCAAGTGCAGGTACAGTCAAAGTTCAGTACAGAAATACAGTAAAGAAAGAAAAACAGGAAAAATCTAGCAACTATCAGCGACGGGGCCTCCTCCTCCTCCTCTGATCATCAAAGGCCCTCAGAGTCCAGGACGAAGTTAGTTCTTGCTGCATCCCGAGAATCAGCTCCATCATCTGACTGACCAACCCGATAGGAACCTGGAAATCATACAAAGAAAAATACAAGTCAATATCAAATCTCTTATGAATCCTTTTTGTGAGAGATTTATCAGTCTTTACCTCAGTAATGTCCTCGGGAGGAAGATCCAGGCGATCCACATTCTCCAGGGAGACCTCCCGAAAAGCTAGAGTGTCGTCAGGAGGATAGTAGGGAATGTTGTATGGAAGACGTAGATTGGCCAGGCCTGGGTGAAGCGGCCCGGTAGCCTCCGAAATAGCCCGGGGAGCCCTGGAAGGACCTGCCGAGCGGCTAGGCCCGGCCCGAGACGGACGCTCGACCGGAGTGGAAGAAGTGGGATCGGTCATAGGCCTCCTCCTTGGAGTCCTACTCGAGGGACCCGAAGCCCGAGAAGAATGGGTGCCAAGCGGCTGGGAAGGTGCCGATCTCTGAAAACTATCAAGCCGAGATCCAATGGGCTGCATCAAAGCGATTCTGCAGAACTCATCATAATCTCCCTACAGGATGAACTCCACATGTGGAATGCCCTCAGTATGAGCAGCAGTGAGCGTCATCTACTTGCCCGTTCGCATGTCCTCGAGAGGGGAATAAGGGACAGAACGGCAGCCTCTTATCTGAAGGTCTACTCTCTCGCCCAAGTAATATCGCCGCAGGACGGGGTGCGACAGGACAACCCTCCGCCGAGACAAGGCATCCGACCGCTGGAAGTGGGGGTCGGCCTGAATCCAACTTTGTAGACGGGCAGTCATCGGCCCTACCTCAACCTATGAAAGATGCAAATATGTTAATAAATCCTTTTTATTTAACATATACAAGAATTACTGAGCACATACTTGCTCCAGAGAGCAAGTATCAAAAAAGGCCCTCAGATCCCTCAGTGATTTTTTACGCCGAACAGTATGAAGGTTTGATCGGTACCATCTCCAAGCCGAAGGTACCAGCCCTAATCCAAGATCAGCACGAATCAGCTCCGGGCGAGTGTAAGGAAAGTACTCAAATGCCCAAGTCTGCAAAAAAGAAGAAACAAGAATTGATAAAAAATCAAGATAAGCAGAAAAAACACAGAAAGGAAGAATGTTCTTTACATTACCTCCCAGAAGTAGTACGTCCCGCTGAGTTTACAGTGGCCCTGACTCAGATCACACATGTCATCATACATGCGGCTCAGAATAGCGCCAGCCCAGTCGTACTCCGCCAGATGGGTCAGATTTTCCAAACTCTTCAAGATGGAAGGATTAAACTTCTCCTTCCTGTTGGACCAGAAGGTCGAAGCAAACAGCAGCAACAAAGTGAATCTAGCCACCTGAGTAGCCGTCAGCTCTCCCTGCCTGTATCTAGCATAAATGTCAGGGGCCTGGAGGGATAACCAGCGTCTGGAAACGCTCAAAGCGGGAGTAGCAAAGCCTGGCCCGACAATCCGGGGCAGGTCGATCCCTATCAGCTCAACCATCCAGGCGGGGGAGATCTCTGTCCTCCAGTCATCATATACCTCGACCGGCCGAATGCCAAAAGGGATCCCGGAGATCACAGAAAAGTCTGTGGGAGTCATTGTCAACTCACCCCAAGAAAAATGGAAGGTATTGGTGGTGTCCCACCATCTCTCGGCCAAAGCACCCAGTAATTCTTTGTGGCTGCTCCGACCCACATCAAAATGCCTCAGGTAGCCCAAACAGGATGGACTAATAATCGCTCCAACTGGGTTATTGTGATCGAATATCTCAATCGGAATTTCGGCCACAGAACTCTCACCCACATCCAATTTAATATAAGGGTCCTAAAAGGTAAAGCAATCTAAGAGTTATTTCTCGGTTCCTTACTAAGGATAATATCTTAGTTTTACCCTAGCATGCATACTAATAAAACAGTAAGTGCAGAAAAAAAATTTTGGCCCCAAAGGCCCAAAAATTCACATTTTGGCCTCTAAGGCCCAGAAAATAATTAAAACAAATAAGAGTGAAAGGGAGCTTACCTGAGCGTAGATGCCAGTTATGGAGGCGTAAGTGTCAGCGTCCACCGTAACATTGACTTCGTCCAGGGAAATTCCCAAAGACTCTAGGAAATTCTCGTCGCTGCTGTGGCTCGGAGAAGTCATGATGAGGAAGTTGAGAGAATTTGAGAGAACTCTTTGATTTGGAGAGTTTAGAATGAAGGAAAGGTGAGAATTTCAAGCTATTTATAAGGGAAAGGCTAAAAGGCAGGTCTTTTGGACGCGTCTGATTTTCACCTTCAAAATTTGTGTTTCAGACAACCACCGACTCCCATAAATCATTTTTATGGTTGCCGGTGGGGGCCAACTGTGAATACCCAAATTTTGAGGCTCAAAAAGCCAGTTTTTCCGGACTGCAAACAGTCCGGCCGGACCGGAGGCCATTCGGAAAGTTCACCGAAAGTATGCCAATATGGTACTTGAAACGTCCGGAAAATTACGAGGATCACAGAACTGGTCCCAGAATATTTTTTGGAGGTCGGGAACTCCCGAAAAAGCCTCCGGAACGAAAAGACTAGCAAGTCCACCGGCCACAGCGGCGCCGGTCGCCAGCCACGGCGACTCCGGCCACCGGCGGCAACGGCGGCTCCGGCCGCCCTCCAGTGCGGCAGCTGCCGCCCTCCAGTCTGATTTTTTCCTATAAATACAGCCCCGGCACTCCGTTTTTACTTACTCAGTCTGTGTTGACGGACGCTCCTTCTCCCCTACGCTCCTTGCGATTCTTTTACTGCTTTTCTACATTTTAGTAGAGGCTTTTTATTACTCTACTGTTGTGATATTTGGCCACTTAAATTAAATTAAATTAATTAATATTCCCAAAACGAGGAGCTTAATCAGGAGTTTTTCAAGCTGAAACTAAGAAGCGGTCGCCGATTAACTCAGGTAAATAAACGAAACTCTGCTCATTTAATTTTAGCACTTCATGCATATTTCTCTTCTACTCCTAATTCTACAACTGCATAAATGCATTCACGTCATTAATTTGGCAAATAAATTGCCTCAATTAAATAAGTTTAGGCTAAAATGCCCGGTTAATTGATAATCGTGGTATTAAAGCCTAAATCCGATAATATTGGCTTAAAGTACCTAATCAATTAATGACTATGGTATAATCGCCTTTATTTCGAACAGTCCGGCTTAAGTCCAATTAATGAATAATTGTGGCTAAATAGCCTTAATTAAACACGTTTTTCTTGGCAATAAATTGCCTACATTGCAATTCAATTGATCTCTTTTGGCAAACAAATTGCCTACAAGTAAGAATAACCATTTTTAGCGACAAATCGCTTAAATCGAAATTTTGGCTAGAAGCCTTCAAATAATCACTTTTGGCAAATAAATTGCCTCAAATCAATCAATTTTGGCGACAATCGCCCAATCAACACCTTTTGGCAAACAAATTGCCTAAATCAACTCATTTTGGCTAAAAGCCTTCAAATAATCAATTGTGGCGACAATCGCCTAAATCACATCAATTTTTGGCAATAAATTGCCTAAACCAATCTTTTTGGCTAAAAGCCTTAAATCAACATTTTTGGCAACAAATGCCTAAAACATCAAATCAATCAATTCTTTGGCAAAATGCCTAAACAAAATGCACAAAGCATACACACACTCATGCATTAAGCATACCCATTCAAAGCCCTTTAAAAAAGGCCTGTCGAACTATGTTGACTTTGATCTTCCATTCAAACGGAAGTACGTAGGCATGTTCGGGATTTAACCCCGAGCGGCAAGTCGAAATCACTTAAACATTTCATTGGTCCAATTACATCATTTACCCTGCAAAGCATTAATTCATTGGTTAGTTAATCAGCATGACATAGTCTCAGGATCCATCTCGGGTTCGTAGACCATGCCTTAAACATTGGGATAATTAATCTAGTAATTAGGTTAATTAAAATTGGAGTCAACTTAGGGTTTTTTTCCTAGTTTACCCTAAAATAATTAAACAAGGTGGCGACTCACACATTCACGTGCATTTCTTCTCTTAGTCATATGCATTATATGCCTATGTTTTTAGGGGAGGGGTTCACAGAGATTGGCAGCATGGAGAGAGCTACCCGTGGATGTCAGGCCTGCAGCTCCTGCTTATACCAGAGAGGAGAGAGACCAGGCGGCGCGGTCCTTTATTTTTTACATCATCTCTTCCTAGCTTCTATGCACCTCCCAGAATAAGGGAGATCCCGTTGTCCTGGCTTGCCTATGGGATTTGAGCCTCATCAGAACTTACGACTGGGCCTCACCTGCGTTGGCTCACCTCTACCATGGTCTGGATGTATGGACCAGGGGTAGTGGTGAGTCTAACTGGCAGTTTCTCCACCCGCTTGAGGTAAGACACCTATCCTTCTGACTTTTCTTCCTTTATTTTTTCAATCACTCAAATTTACACTTAACTGTTGGAATCTTGTCACAGGTATGGGCATATGAGTATCGAATCTCTCCCGGTGGTCCGGAGGGTGATACTTCTGCTGAGGCTCGGCGGATTCCTCGATACTTGGCGCATCGCCATCATACTTATTTGAGTTCTGAGGATCCGCACTACTGGAGGCGCTATCTTAACGATAGGGCCTTGGCTGATGTAAGTACAAGGAACCTTCTCAGTTGCATGTCTTCTTTTATTTTTTACTGCTGATTTGCTGACTTTGCTGTTTTGCAGCTCTTTCTGACTCCGTGGGAGGGAGATACTTGGGCGGCCTGTCCTCCTTGTGCCCTAATAGAGGCCCTTACCCGGTCTAGAGTCTTGCTTCAAGGCTACTGGGTGGACCAGTATTTCTTGGAGAGAGGGCCCTCGAGATCCGTGTTGCCACGGCCCATAGGCGAGTGCCCGCTGCTCCTACTTGCCACATGTGCATCTTGGAGGAGATGACGTCGGAGGATAGGTTGCTGGAATATGATGGCTTTCCCGCCGATGATTACTTGATCCCTGGCGATTATACCTCCTATCTCACCACCCGGCTGCAGGCCAGATTGCTAAAGGTCCGAGAGTACTCTCAGATAACTCTTTTGCCCTCAGTTTTGATTTTTTCAACACTCTGACCAAGTAATTAACTGCATTTATTCTGACTTGTTGCAGGACAGGAGGAGGCATCAGACTCTTGCGTTTTATAGGGCGCAGGCAAAGGCTGATGTTCCTGCTGAGCCCGTGGGTGCCGTGTTAGGTGATGTCCCCTTCCCTCCAAGCATGGAGGTTGCTTTGGACCCCACTCTAAGCCTTGGACCGGCCATTGCTATTCCTGCTGACCTCAGGCAGGCTCCGCCACAGCTACAGCTGGATCCTGAGCATGCCACACATGTAAGTAGAAAAACGAATTTACTAAGTCAGAGATATTTACCTGGAGGACTCTTTATTGAATGCCTTTCTGTGTTTGCAGGTGCCTGCTCAGAGATATCAGGAGCTGTACCAGAGGTTCTGCTTCGCTTGGTCCTACATTGCCAGGCTATACCTAGAGCGCCACGATATGGTATGACTCCTTTACTCTTGACCTTTTGCTTCGCATATTTCTCTCACCCTTTTCCCCTTTTTATTTCCACAGTAGTTAGGGATTGGTAGGCTGCGGAGGCATCAATCCCGTTAGGCCGCTGCTGTTTCTCATCTCCAGATGGAGGTTGACAGGCTCCGGACTAGACTGGAGGTGGAGGGGATTCCTTTGGACTTCTCTGAGGAGGAGGATGATGATGAGGATGGCTCTTCATCTGACGATGCTCCAACACCTCCACCATCCTCTGTCAGGCAGGCGGCAGCTGGTCCCAGCCGGAGGTGACGTTAGCTGGTCCTCTCTTTTTGATCGCACTTTTTTATGTATTTTGTAGCTCCTTGGAGTACATTTTCAATGTTATTTACATTTCTTTCACAATATTATTTACATTTCCTTTATTACAGTATTATTTACATTTCTTCTTTTATTATTTACAATTTTTGAGACTTCACTTTATTCCTGCATAAACAAAACACAGAAACTCAAAAAGGAAGTACCCCACTTACTCGCAAGAGTGGTCCATCTCGTTAATGTGGGCATAAAATGCTCAACTACCTTATCGCAAAACGGACAAAAGAAAATGAAAATGAAAATTAATCAAAACCATAAAAATAAAAAGGAAACGTCCTACTAACCTGATAGAGTGGTCCATCTTAGTTAATGCGGGCATGAATGCCCATCAACCTTATTTCACAATGGTCAAAAAGCAATAAAACGAGAACTAGACAAAAATCACAGAAAGAAAAAGGATACGTCTCACTTACTTGCAAAAGTGGTCTATCTTATTAATGCAGGCATAAATGCCCAACTGCCAGAGTGGTCCACGCATAAATGCCCATCTACCTTTCACTCACCAAAGTGGTCCCCTATTTTACGTGGACGCCAGCTGCCCATCTGTACGACGAATCCGCGCTCTATCACCATCGACAATAGATGCCATACCAGCTGGTGATAGCATTGCATTCATTGAAGCCTTTCCACTCCTATAAATAGAAGTTCCCCTCTTCGTTCTCGTCATCCCACAACATTCAAAACAACCCTTTTCTTCAATAACCCTTTTCCTCCATGGCTTTCAGAAATCAAGTTTCATCCTTTGTTCAATCCATTCCTGATGACCTGTGGCAGATTCACCCTATGAACCAACTAGCCTGGTTGAAATACTTCAAAGACTTGAAGCTTGACCATGGTTTCTTGTCCTGGCTCGTGACGTACTTCAATCCCAACACCATGGTTTTCCGATTTGAAGATTCTGAAGTAACTCCGACCTACGAGGAAATGTGTGCCGTGATGGGTCATCACCCTGAACAAGACGAAACTCCTGCTTTGCCCCCCAAGTCCGAGATATGATCTGGCCGAGGTCGCAACTCTATGCCCGGTTTACCTTCCTGACGGAATAGACCCGGATCAAGGCATTCCCCTAGAGCCTTTCTTGACCAGGGTTCTGTCCGTGGATGCGAACCCCTCTTGGGTTTGGGCTTGTTGTTTCCTGTTGTTGAATATGTATGTCATGAAGAACCGCCAACCTGGAGTTGGAGATTTTCGACTGCTAACCGTTGTCCGTGACATGCAGGTGCACTGTCTGTGAACCCCTCCCCAAAATATCATAGGCATGTGAATGCATGTGACTAAGGAAGAAATGCACGTGAATGTATGAGTCGCCACCTTGTTTAATTATTTTAGGGTAAACTAGGAAAAAACCCTAAGTGACTCCAATTTTAATTAACCTAATTATTAGATTAATTAACCCAATGTTTAAGGCATGGTGTGCAAACCCGAGATGGATCCCGAGACTATGTCATGCTGACAAAACTAACCATGAATGAATGCTTTGCAAAGTGATTAATGTAATTTGAACCAATTTTAAGTGATTGCGACTTGCCGCTCGGGGTTAAATCCCAAACGTGCCTACGTACTTCCGTTTGAATGGAAGATCAAAGTCAACGTAGTTCGATAGGCCTTCTTTGAAGGGCTTTGAATGGGTATGGTTAATGCATGAGTGTGTGTATGCTTTGTGCATTTTTGTTTAGGCATTTTGCCAAAGAATTGATTGATTTTTAGGCATTTGATGCCAAAAATGTTGATTTTAATGGCTTTTAGCCAAAAAGATTGATTTAGGCAATTCGGTTGCCAAAATGATTGACTTTAGGCGATTGTCGCCAAAATGATTGATTTTAAGGCTTTTAGCCAAAAAGAGTTGATTTAGGCAATTTATTGCCTGAAAATTGATTGATTGGGCGTTTGTCGCCAAAATGATTGATTTAAGGCTTTTGGCCAAAAAGAGTTGATTTAGGCAATTGTTGCCAAAAATTGATGTGATTTAGGCGATTGTCGCCAAAATTGATTATTTGAAGGCTTTTAGCCAAAATAAATTGATTTAGGCAATTGATTGCCAAAAGTTGATGATTGGGCGATTGTCGCCAAAATTGATTGACTTAAAGGCAATTTATTTGCCAAAAGCAATTGTTTGAAGGCTTTGAAGCCAAAATATTGATTTAAGCGATTTGTCGCTAAGAAAATGGTTAATCTACTTATAGGCAATTTATTTGCCAAAAGTGATTAATTGATTTGCAATGTAGGCAATTTATTGCCAAGAAAACATGTTTAATTAAGGCTATTTCGCCACAATTATTGATTAATTGGACTTAAGCCGGACTTTGTTCGAAATAAAGGCAATTTCGCCATAGTTATTGATTAACTAGGCTTTTTAGCCAATATTGTCGGATTTAGGTTTAAATACCACGATTATTAATTAACCGGGCATTTAGCCTAAATTTATTTAATTGAGGCAATTTACTTGCCTAAAGATGACGTGAATGCATTTATGCAGTTGTAGAATTAGGAGGAGTAGAAGAGAAACATGCATGAAGTGCTAAATTAAATAGGCAGAGTTTAGTTCATGTACCTGATTTAATCGACGGCCACTTCTTAACTCCAGGTTAAGCTCCTCGTTAAGGGAATTTTAATTAATTTTAATTTAGTGACCAAGTATCACCACAAGAAAGCAATAAAATTAAAATTAAAAAATGCAAGAAAGCAGTAAAGAATCGCAAGGAGCGTAGGGAGAAGGAGCGTCCATCAACACAGACTGAGTCCCTCAAAACGGAGCCCCAGAGCCGTTTTTTATAGGAAAAAACGTGACCCCGGGCGCCCCAGCCCGCCTGGGCTGGCATGCCCGCCTGGTCTGGGCGGGCGTGCCCGCCTGGCCTGGGCGGGCGTGCCCGCCTAGCTTGGGCGGGCATGCCCACCCCTGCGGGCAGGCATGTGTGCCTTCTCTTTTTTTCTTTTTTTTGTTCCGGAGGCTTTTCCGGGAGTTCCGGACCTCCAAAAAATATTCCGAGACCAGTTCCGTGATCCTCGTAATTTTTCGGACATTTCAAGTACCATATTGGCACACTTCCGGTGAACTTTTTGAATGACCTCCGGTCCGACCGGACTGTTTGCAGTCCGGAAAAAGTGGCTCTTTGAGCCCCAAAATATGGGTATTCACGGGCGACTGCAGCCGCTGTCGCCGGCGGCGGCCAGGAAAACCGGCTTTTTGAGCCTCAAAATTTGAGTATTCACACTGTCGCACCGTCTTTATGATGATCATGGGAGAGACCATGTGCTGGGTTATGGATATTGCCCTTCAAGCCACCAACTTCAATGTTCACCATTGAGGTTGCCCGATGTTATTGCAAGCCTGGGCTTTAGATAAGCTGAACCTGATTCCTCCAGTTCCAACTCGTTCGATTCCAACCTATGGCCCTGCCAATTTTTGCCCCCGCTCCCGAGGACAGTTTGATTTTGGAGATAACCCCGTGATCTAGTGGACTTGTCCATGGTGGAGGATTAGACTGGTCACTGCTAGGAGCATGAATCTTAGTTATGTGCTATATGCTAGTCTTGATCGTTCCATGGCCTACTTCCCAGACAGGATCAACCACCAATATGGTGTCGTTCAGCGCATTCCCAGAGTCCATAACTTCGAAAGTGGTCCCATGACGCAGAGTCTGTTGACCAATCTAGCCGATCGTTGGCGGAACCGAAACACCTGGTACATGGGTCAAGGGGCGATGCAGGACACCGTGACAACCCGAGTATATTGACTAGTTTTACTCCTAGTGATGAAACTGGGTCTCGAAGAAATTGGTGTCTGATGATTCAACTACTGGGATGAATGCTATTGCTACTTTTCTTTCATTCAGTTTCCTGTATTCCTGGGCCATGAGCTCCCACTTAATGTATCCCCTCTCTTTTTTCAATGAATAACTCTGGTAGTTCTGTCTTTATTGATTCCTACTTTCTGCACTTAGAGACAACAAAAGACAACAAATCTTTTCTTTCGAAATTATTTGCTGGATTAGCGTTTGGGCCTCCTGCCCTTGGATTAAGAAATGAAAGCACATAAAAGTGGATCTTTTGACTAAAGACAGAAACTCACATCTGGAAATAAAGATGAGGTGACCATTTTATCATTTGCAATATTCAGACAGAAATAACATATGCAACTGCCTTATGTATGCATGAACCTACTAAGTGCTAAGGTTTTTATCCATGGTTTTTTTATCGATCTTTCCAAGGAAATCACCGAGAAAATGGCATTTGTTCTCCTAATCGCTGTCTAAAAGAGTCCAATACTCAGGCAGGACCAACAGCCAAGTCATCTTCAAAATAAATGAGCAAATTCTGATCAAATAAGCAGAGAGGAAGGTCTTGTAATTATCAATCATACCCTAGAAACAAAAGGGAAAAATTTGAAACTCAAGCTCTATATTGATCCCACTTCTTTCAACATTATACAGAAGTAAAGAGAAACTATTTTAATACAATGGTCATTCATTCTAACTACTCATTCGCCTATTCTCCTTCTAGTCAGGTTGATGGCATTGAGCAACCAGTCGCAAGTCTGTCACAAATGCATGGCATAGATTTCACATTTAAACTGAGCACCACGCGTTAATCTCAATAGATTTTTTTTTTATATATACTCTAACTTTTACCTAGGCCGCCTGTGAACCCCTCCCCAAAATGTCATAGGCATGTGAATGCATGTGACTAAAGGAAGAAATGCACGTGAATGAATGAGTCGCCACCTTGTTTAATTGTTTTAGGGTAAACTAGGAAAAACCCTAAGTGACTCCAATTTTAATTAACCTAGTTACTAGATTAATTAGCCCAATGTCTAAGGCAAGGTCTTTGAACCCGAGGTGGATCCCGAGACTATGTCATGCTGATGAAACTAACCTAAGAATGAATGTTTTGCAAGGAAGATGAAATAATTTAGACCAATGAAAAAGATGTTTATGTGATTCGACTTGCCGCCCGGGGTTAGATCCCGAACGTGCCTACGTACTTCCGTTTGAATGGAAGATCAAAGTCCACGTAGTTCGATAGGCCTCTTTTAGAGGGCTTTGAATGGGATGCTTTATGCATGAGTGTGTGTATGCTTTGTGCATTTTTGTTTAGGCATTGTGCCAAAGAATTGATTGTTTTAGGCATTTTGCCAAAAAGTTGATTGGTTTGATTTTAGGCATTTGATGCCAAAAATGTTGATTTTGATGGCTTTTAGCCAAAAAGATTGATTTAGGCAATTTGATTGCCAAAATGATTGATTTTAGGCGATTGTCGCCAAAATGATTGATTTTAAGGCTTTTAGCCAAAAAGAGTGATTTAGGCAATTTGATTGCCAAAATGATTGATTTTAGGCGATTGTCGCCAAAATGATTGATTTTAAGGCTTTTAAAGCCAAAAAGATTGATTTAGTTTTAAGGCATTTTGCCAAAACTTTGATTTAAGCGTTTTATTACTAAAAAATGACTGATCTTACTTATTGGCAATTTGTTTACCAAAAGTAATTAATCAAACTGCAATGTAGGCAATTTAATGCCAAAAGAACGTGAATAATTTAGGCTACTTAGCCACAATTATTGATGAACTGGACTTAAGCCGAAAATTGTTCGAAATAAAGGCAATCATACCATAGCCATTGATAGACTAGATATTTTAAGCCAATATTGTCGGATTTAGGCTTTAATACCACGATTATTAATTAACCGGGCATTTAGCTTAATCATGCTTTAATTGAGGCAATTTGCTTGCCTATATGATGACATGAATGCATTTATGCAGTTGTAGAATTAAAAGGAGTAGAAGAGAAGCATGCATGAAGTGCTAAAATTAAATAGGCAGAGTTTTGTTTACGTACCTGATTTAATCGTCGACCGCTTCTTAACTCCAGGTTAAGCTCCTCGTTAAGGGAATTAATTTTAATTTAATTTTAAGTGACCAAATATCACAACAATAAAATGAAATTAAAATTAAAAAATGCAAGAAAGCAGTAAAGAATCGCAAAGAGCGTAGGGGGAAGGAGCGTCCGTCAACACAGACTGAGTGAGTAAAAAAAGGAGGCCCGAGGCCTGTATTTATAGGCGCAAAACGGACTGTTTCCGGTGGCTGGGTCGCCGGATGGACCGCCGGCTCGGCGGCCCGCCCGGCGGCCGGGCCGCCAAGTCTCGGCGGCCCTCCCGGCGGCCGGGCCGCCGGGTCTCGGCGGCCGGGCCGCCGGCTGGGCCGCCGGATCGGCGGCCCTCCCGGCGGCCGGGCCGCCGGGTCTCAGCGGTCGGGCCGCCGGGTCTCGGCGGCCCGCCTGGCGGCCGGGCCGCCGGTTCGTCGGCGGCCTGCCCGGCGGCTGGGCCGCCGGGATGGGCCGCCGGCTCGGCGGCTGGGCCGCCGACTCGGCGGCCTTCCCGCAGCCAAGCACCGGTCTTTCGGCGGCTGGGCCGCCGGGTCGGCGGCCTTCCCGGCGGCTGAGCCGCCGGGATGGGCCGCCGGCTCGGTGGCTGGCTCCGGTGGCTGAGCCACCGGGGCAGGCAGGTTTACTCCGGGGGCTTTTCCGGGAGTTCCGGACCTCCAAAAAATATTCCGGGACCTGTTCCGCGATCCTCGCGACATTCCGGACGTTTTAAGTACCATATTGGCATACTTCCAGTAAATGTCCAAAATGGCCTCCGGTCTGGCCGGACTGTTTGCAGTCCGGCACTGACACTGTGGTGAAGTCAAAGTTACTGTAGAAAATTCAAATTTACTGTAGCAATGTCAAAATTTGAGTATTCACAGTTGCCCCCCACTGGCTATCATAAAAACGATTTATGAGAGTCAGTGGTTGTTTGAAGGAGCAAATTTTGAGGATGTGCAGAGAAGGAAACCTTGCCGTCTCAAATGAAATGATCGATTTGGCCTCTTGGAGGACTTGAAAAGATGTTTTGCCTCTTAATGAGGGCTTGAAAAGAGATTTGCTTTATTTTTACTTTTCTCATTGAGAACCAAGGGTCCACCTAAAGTCGAAATGATCAAATGGCTTGGTTTTGGATGAAAAAGGGTTGGTTATTGGTTAGGGTTTCACCCTAGGTTTTATGTAAGAAAGTTAACCATTAACCGGGTTCTACCCTGGGTTTGGGTAAAAGAGATTGACGATGGTTGGGTTCCACCCTGGGTTGTGTATGTTTTTTTTTTTTATAACACTTGCCCCTGAATTCGACTTGGAGGATTTTGCCCCCTGCTTGAGGGAATTGATGCCTTTATTAGCTGAAACAGAATTTCTTCTTAATGAAAGACTAAAATTCTGTGATTACTTCTGTGATGGGAGAATGGTGAAGGTTCTTATCACTTCTTGCCCCCAGAATGGTGCTGACCATGGAATACTTCAAAACATTGGTGTTGTATTTGTCCTTTCGATCGAGGAATCAAAGAGAACAAGGTTACTTATATGACTCGAGGAAACGGACAATGTGGATGACATCGCTCGTCTGAAAGGATCGAAGAAACGATGGTCCGAGTGGAGACGAGGTATTAAAGAATTACCTCTCAATGATTATGTTTGACACTTTTTTAGGGATTGTTTTGACATTTTTCTCTCTCCCTCTTTCTTCGAGGAATGACTCAAAGAGTGACGCTTTCAAAACGAACTTTTGAGAATGACTCGATTTTTGTGGCCCGTTGTGGAATGACCACTGGTGATGGAGACTTGATTTTAGAGACTCGATTTAGAGACCCAAAGTTTTCTTGTAGTGAATTTTGACTCGAAGGAACTCAGTGATTCCTGGAAAAAATGATTTGTATACTCCCAAGGAGACCTTTGAAAGCACCTTTTTTCTTTTTTTTTTTTTTTTTTTTTTTTTGGCCTTAACTTTTGCCTAGTAGCCGCCCTTTCGGGTTTTCGACTCTAGCAGGCTCTTTGCCCTAACTTTTGCCTAGACCGCCCTTTCGGGTTTTCAGCCTAGCGGGCTCAATTCTTGCCTGAAGTCGCCCTTTCGGGTTTTCAACTCCAGCTTTTATTTTTCTTTTCTTCTCTTTTTTTATTTTTTATTTTTTATATTGGCAAAGAGAAAATGCTATTTATGATGCAAACTTATGTTTGTGACCGCGCCTTTGTGGCTGCCTACGTATCTCCAAGAACTCTTCGAGGGATGGGGAGAATCAGGTCTTTCGTAGTTCCTTCCTGACTTGATATTAATACAGAATTCATCTCCGATTTGATTTTTTTTTTTTTTTTTTTTTTTGCGGGATTCCTTCCCGGCTGGATGTCTCTGCGGGATTCTTTCCCGACTGGATGTCTTTGCGGGATTCTTTCCCAGCTTGATGTTGATGCAGAATTCAGTTCTGACTTAATTTCTTTCGCGGGATTTCTTCCCGGCTTGATGTCTTTGCGGGATTCCTTCCCGACTTGATGTCTTTGCGGGATTCATTCCCGACTGGATGTCTTCGCGGGATTCTTTCCCGGCTTGATGTCTTCGCGGGATTCTTTCCCGGCTTGATGTTGATGCAGAATTCATTTCTGACTTGATTTCTTCACGGGATTCCTTCCCGGCTTGATGTCTTTACGGGATTCATTCCTGACTTAGATGATGTTGAATCAACTTATTAACTCGAGCTCGTATGATAGTGATGACCCTAGGCGAATCTGACTTTGTTGTTGTAGTGGTTTTACCACTGATTGACTGAAATGTGACTTGTATTCGCCACAAAGAGTTTTGAATACCCACATTGTGGCGGTAACTTGAGGGGCTTGAGTGTTGAAGAAGCTTTTATGCTTTGAGTTTATGGCTTTGCCATGTTTGAATTCTTGAGGTTAATTTGATTCCTTTTCTTGAACTTTATCTTCCTCTGAATTTGAAACTTATTTCCTCAATGGTTCTCCTCTCCATAAGGAATTTTGAGGAGACTCTTCCTTTTCCTCGTTTTGAGAAATGATCCTTGTTTATAAGGACACTTGTACTTGTGCCATGCTTGGCGCTTGATTTTCAAGGTGTTTGTTGTCATCCAATTCGTGAAAATGACTGCTTCTTTTAACTTGCTTTTTCAAAGTGTGAGTAGCCGCTTGGCCTTTGTCCTTATGGCTGAAATGATTTGTCATCTACCCTTGATGGTCTTGAATTTAACGGAGAGCCTGCAGTTGACCCGTTTTTGACAACTCGATTTCCTGTAGCTTTGTCCTTGATTTCTTTCTTTTGTGCAGGAGTTCCTCTTTGACCCATTTTTTTCTTTTGCTTGTTTTCTTCCTTTTGACCAGGGGTTCCTTTTGTCCCGTTTTTCCCTATGCCTGTTTAGAAGCAGCCTCTCCATAAAGAATTTCGAGGCAACTGGATTCTGAGATGACTTGAGTAGTGTATGGATAGCATTGCGACTTCGTGCAGACCCAACCCAATTCCAAATATAACTTCTTTTATTCTGTCGCTTTTAAGCTCGAAATTCAAACACCTCTCTACCGGAGCATCTTCCATTCCTGGGTTTTTGGAGAAACCATTCTGGCCCTAACCCCTTCAATCGGCTTTGCCTCGGTACTGTTTTGAAGTCTTGCGTACCCTTTGCTGGATCCTTTCCATGATTACCCTTCAAAACTTCCCCTTTGATGGTGCTTCTTAGGATGCCCCCAGCTTTGATTGATGCAGAGCAAATGAAAGGATGAATGCATTTTTCTTTGCCAATTTTTATTATCTTTTTGTCATTTTTTTTTTATTTTTTTCAATTTTTTTTTATTATTTTTTTTTCGATTTTTTTTTTTGTGCTTTCACAGGCAAAGATAGGGAAAGAGTATAAACATGATTGGAACGTAAACTGATCCCTTTTTATTGATAAGACAAAATTTGTGTACAAAAGACACTTAGATTTACAAATGAATACCTGAATGGAAATGAAAAAGAAAAAAACGAGACCCTAAAAGATAGACTCTAGGTGGACTGTGATGGACTAGGATTGGATTGACTGTAGTGACTTTGTTCTTCTCGATGCTTCAATCGATCAGACATGTTGTTGTTGGTCTTGAACAATTCCTTTGTTCTTTTGGAGGCTTGATCTCAACCTTCTCAGACACAAACTTCATTCAATTCTAAGAAAAGTTCGAAAGGATCGAACGATTCTTGTTCAGCAAAATTTTTTTTTGCATTAATCCCATGGTTAGGCAAGGGATTGGTTGATGTTCAGCTTGCTCTTGGGGATGATGGACCCATTGTCAACTAGGTCTTGTAGACGGTTTTTCAAAGTCCAGCATGATTCGGTCTTATGCCCATGTCCTTGATGGTACTCACAGTATTCATTGGTTTTGAAATTCCGGGGCAGGGGGTTTGGTAATGGCCTTGCTTCTAAGGGCTTTAGTAAATTTGCTTTCACTGCTTCTCGGAACACCCTTCTTTGAGTTGACCCAACTGGATTAAGTCTTCCACCTTAGTTGCAGTCGCAATGAGCGATTGGAACGTAGGCAAGTACTGTGTTTGAAGCTGTGACTGGTAGACAGGCAGTAAATTCTTGATTATTATGTCAACTTGTTCCTGTTCAGAGGGTCGGTTGATCATTTGAGCAGCTTTGGCTCTCCACCTCGAAAGGAACGAGGAGAAAGACTCATTGTTCTTTTGTCTAGTGGTTTCCAGCTCCCTCCGGGTAACATCCACTTCGATATTATAATGGTACTGTGTGTTGAAAGCATTGCATATGTCCTCCCAATTCTTCATTTTGGAACGATCCAAGCTTACAAACCATCTTAATGCAGCACCAGTCAAAGATTGCTGAAACAACTGAGCAAGGAGCTCGCTGTTCAGGCCAAACGGGTTTAGGGCACCCACATACATTTTCAGGTGCGTTTTGGGACAAGTGGTTCCGTCAAACTTATCCATGTTGGGCATTTTGAATTTTGTAGGTAATCTTGCTTCGGGGAATAAGGACAAGGAGTCCATGTCCACGACTTCTTTGTGTGTCTTAAGGGCGGTGATTGACCTTTCCAACAATCCCAACTTCTCTCTTATTTTCTGAGCTTCCAGCTCAGAAGCAGTTCCAGAGGGCATGTCATCCAGGTTAAGGGTAGGGTTTGTCGGTTCTGCAGCAGGTCCTTGATTGGAGGCAGAAGGTCCACTTCCCCCGGCGGAAGCCCCATTTCCATTACCACCACCTAGTTCAGCTATTAGGGCAATCCTCTGGGCAGCCAATGCCTCATTCATTCTAGCCTCCATTCTGGCTTCCAGTTGTTCAATGAGGTTTTGGATGTCAGACAGTGATGCCATTAGTGCAGTCGGGGTTGTTGGACTTGTGAGCTCAGTTGGTGTTTCGGGTACAGGTGGTCTTTGGAGGGGTACCTGTAAAAGGACATAGTCAAAATGATTAGACTATAAGGTATTTTCATAGGGTATGTGAGATAGTGTGAGGTAGGTTAGTGTATGGGCGAGGTATTTGGACATGACCCTTGTGATGTGGTGATATTGGTATGCTAGGACACCTAGGATAGAACTCCATGGGATGTGATATGTAAGGTAGAGTGTTTAGGGCTGGACACCTCGACTTTTCGAATGGCCCTAAGTTCTCAAAGAAAAATTTTTTCTTGGGCCTTAGGGGCCAAAATGTAATTTTTCAGGTCTCAGGGCCCAAAAATGTGATTTTCCAGCTTTTGAAATTAAATGTTCTTTTTTTAATGAGATGATATGTCATGAATGCGCACAACATCACGTCATACTTTGTTTAATGATATGATTCGTATCATTGGGTGCATACAGTCCTAAAGGATAGGTTCTATAGGCTATGACACAAATAGAGAATTGGCTTATAAGGGGACCCTTGAACCTTGAGTAAGGATATACCTAACCACATGTGAAACAAAGAGTTTCGCGTGGGTCCAACGGTACGCATACTCATGGGCCACCCCCAAAAGGATTAGGGATGGTTTGCGGTAACAGGGAGGACGCTTTGGCTGTCCGTCGACATAATCAAGGAGACCTGCCGATCAGCGCTACTTGCTATCCAGACTCAGAAGTTTGAACAGAGAGAGAAGAAATTCATTTGAAATTCATTTTTTATGCAATGGAGAAAAGGATTCTCAATTCGTGCAAATAAATCAACAAATTAAAATGTCTTAATCAATTTGTACAACTTGAGTTTAAATTCCTCATCTCGTATTCTTAAAGAAAGAATACTTGATTTGTGCTAAGGTACCCTGCAAAACAAAGTATTGTAAAATAATGCCCTAAAGAAGGACAGGTTAGTTTACACAACAATAGTAGTCCACTTTATGCAAAATGATTGCATTACATTCCCCAGTGAAGTCGCCAAACTGTGAACCCCTCCCCAAAATGTCATAGGCATGTGAATGCATGTGACTAAAGGAAGAAATGCACGTGAATGAATGAGTCGCCACCTTGTTTAATTGTTTTAGGGTAAACTAGGAAAAACCCTAAGTGACTCCAATTTTAATTAACCTAGTTACTAGATTAATTAGCCCAATGTCTAAGGCAAGGTCTTTGAACCCGAGGTGGATCCCGAGACTATGTCATGCTGATGAAACTAACCTAAGAATGAATGTTTTGCAAGGAAGATGAAATAATTTAGACCAATGAAAAAGATGTTTATGTGATTCGACTTGCCGCCCGGGGTTAGATCCCGAACGTGCCTACGTACTTCCGTTTGAATGGAAGATCAAAGTCCACGTAGTTCGATAGGCCTCTTTTAGAGGGCTTTGAATGGGATGCTTTATGCATGAGTGTGTGTATGCTTTGTGCATTTTTGTTTAGGCATTGTGCCAAAGAATTGATTGTTTTAGGCATTTTGCCAAAAAGTTGATTGGTTTGATTTTAGGCATTTGATGCCAAAAATGTTGATTTTGATGGCTTTTAGCCAAAAAGATTGATTTAGGCAATTTGATTGCCAAAATGATTGATTTTAGGCGATTGTCGCCAAAATGATTGATTTTAAGGCTTTTAGCCAAAAAGAGTGATTTAGGCAATTTGATTGCCAAAATGATTGATTTTAGGCGATTGTCGCCAAAATGATTGATTTTAAGGCTTTTAAAGCCAAAAAGATTGATTTAGTTTTAAGGCATTTTGCCAAAACTTTGATTTAAGCGTTTTATTACTAAAAAATGACTGATCTTACTTATTGGCAATTTGTTTACCAAAAGTAATTAATCAAACTGCAATGTAGGCAATTTAATGCCAAAAGAACGTGAATAATTTAGGCTACTTAGCCACAATTATTGATGAACTGGACTTAAGCCGAAAATTGTTCGAAATAAAGGCAATCATACCATAGCCATTGATAGACTAGATATTTTAAGCCAATATTGTCGGATTTAGGCTTTAATACCACGATTATTAATTAACCGGGCATTTAGCTTAATCATGCTTTAATTGAGGCAATTTGCTTGCCTATATGATGACATGAATGCATTTATGCAGTTGTAGAATTAAAAGGAGTAGAAGAGAAGCATGCATGAAGTGCTAAAATTAAATAGGCAGAGTTTTGTTTACGTACCTGATTTAATCGTCGACCGCTTCTTAACTCCAGGTTAAGCTCCTCGTTAAGGGAATTAATTTTAATTTAATTTTAAGTGACCAAATATCACAACAATAAAATGAAATTAAAATTAAAAAATGCAAGAAAGCAGTAAAGAATCGCAAAGAGCGTAGGGGGAAGGAGCGTCCGTCAACACAGACTGAGTGAGTAAAAAAAGGAGGCCCGAGGCCTGTATTTATAGGCGCAAAACGGACTGTTTCCGGTGGCTGGGTCGCCGGATGGACCGCCGGCTCGGCGGCCCGCCCGGCGGCCGGGCCGCCAAGTCTCGGCGGCCCTCCCGGCGGCCGGGCCGCCGGGTCTCGGCGGCCGGGCCGCCGGGTCTCAGCGGTCGGGCCGCCGGGTCTCGGCGGCCCGCCCGGCCGCCGGTTCGTCGGCGGCCTGCCCGGCGGCTGGGCCGCCGGGATGGGCCGCCGGCTCGGCGGCTGGGCCGCCGACTCGGCGGCCTTCCCGCAGCCAAGCACCGGTCTTTCGGCGGCTGGGCCGCCGGGTCGGCGGCCTTCCCGGCGGCTGAGCCGCCGGGATGGGCCGCCGGCTCGGTGGCTGGCTCCGGTGGCTGAGCCACCGGGGCAGGCAGGTTTACTCCGGGGGCTTTTCCGGGAGTTCCGGACCTCCAAAAAATATTCCGGGACCTGTTCCGCGATCCTCGCGACATTCCGGACGTTTTAAGTACCATATTGGCATACTTCCAGTAAATGTCCAAAATGGCCTCCGGTCTGGCCGGACTGTTTGCAGTCCGGCACTGACACTGTGGTGAAGTCAAAGTTACTGTAGAAAATTCAAATTTACTGTAGCAATGTCAAAATTTGAGTATTCACACCGCCCTTCCGGGTTTTCGACCTAGCGAGCTCATTTTTTGCCTAGGTCGCCCTTTCGGGTTTTCAACCTAGCCCTTTTTATTCTTTTTTTTTTTTAACCGAAATCATCATTTCAGACATAGAACCTTTTCATCTGATCTTGATTAACGATCCGATTAAAAGGCTTCCCTTCCATAGTGACCAATTCAGCGGCACCTTTGGCTAATAGCTTCTGAATTCTGAACGGTCCATGCCAGTTGGGTCTGAATTGCCCTCCAGGATGACTCTGGGATTCGTGGTCTAACAATCTGACCAACACTAAATCTCCATTTTTCAACGCCCTTGGATGTACCCGCTTATTGTAGAAACGAACAATTCTTCTCTTTCTCATCTGATCCTGGAATCTGGCATTCAATCTTCTGCCATCTAAAAGTGCTAGATCTTCATACCTTTTCTTGACCCATTCTTCTTCGGTCAGACCAGCTTCCACAAGAACCCTGAGAGACTTCTTTTCGAGCTCGACTGGTAACACTGCCTCCATCCCATATACAAGCTCGAAAGGAGAAGCTCCATTCACTGACTTGAAAGTAGTTCGATGCCCCCAGAGCGCAAAAGGAAGTTTCTCAGCCCAGCTTCTATACTTCTCGCACATTTTGGACAGGATTCTCTTAATCTCCTTATTGGCGGCTTCCACTGCACCATTAGCTTGAGGCCGATAAGGAGAGGAATGGTGATGCTCAACCTTATATCAGTATAACAACTGGTCGACGTCTACTTGAAAGTGAGAACCATTGTCTGTAACTATGTGATGAGGAACACCATAGCGACAGAAAATGTTCTGCTCAATAAATCTAGCCACTTGTTTGGCAGTCAAGGTCTTATAATACTGAGCTTCGATCCACCTAGAAAAGTAGTCTACGGTGACTAAGATATACTGATGACCATTTGATGCTGCTGGCATGATCTTGCCAATAATATCTATGCCCCAGGCTAAAAAAGGCCAAGAAGGAGTTGTTGGATGGAGCTCAACAGCAGGCAAGTGGTTTTTGTTATCATGGTACTGGCAGACTTTACAATGACGAACATAATTGACGCAGTCACCTTCCATCTGTACCCAAAAGTAGCCTTGCCTCATGATCTTTCGGGCCAAACTCATGCCACTCAAATGAGTACCACAGATTCCCTCATGGTTCTTCTTCATTATCTCCTCTCCTTCCTTCTTATCTACACACCTTAGCAGCATTCCATCCCAGGCCCTCCTATATAATTCACCATCGGCTAGGACATAATTCAAAGCCATTTTTCGTAGAACCGATCAGTCTTCTTTTGTTGCTTCATCACAAAAGGTTCCGTCTTTCATGTATCGCAGAATATCCGTAAACCAAGGTTCTTCCTCTGACTCAACCTGATTCACAAAATGTTCTTCATAGCATGGGATATTTGTTGCGGTAATGATAAATGGCTTCTTTGGGACTTTACTCAAATCCTGCCATGCTGACGCTAGGTTTGCCAAAGCATCTGGGATTCTGTTATGAGTTCTTCCTATATGAGTAAAAGTGATCTTGTCAAAAAGTGCTGCTTTCTTCAACAAGTACTCAACATAGGGCTTCAACCTTTCTTCCTCAACTTTCCATCTCTCATTAGCTTATTCGATAACCAATAGCGAATCTCCTATCACCTCAACCTCCTTAGCACCTGATGCAAGAAGAGACTCAATTCCCATGATACACGCTTCATATTCTGCCATGTTGTTGGTGATTGGGAACAACAACCTTTTGCACATTATTGTCACCTCTCCATTGGGTGCTTCTATCACAATACTAGCTCTAGCTCCATTTCTATTGGCTAATCCATGAAAGTACAGTTTCCAGACCCCTGTTTCAACGCATAGCAAATGTTCATCTGGAAATTCCAGCTCCCATGGTTCATCATCTGCGATGGGATTCTCAGCCAGGAATTCTGCAACGACCCGACCTTTAACCGTCTTCTTGGTGACAAACTCTGCATCTACACTGGACATCTGAATTAACCATTTGGACAGCCGTCCTTCTAGAGTAGGTGTCTTCTGAAGATACTTCATAGGATCAATTTTAGAAACAAAAGTGACCCTGAAAGAATCAAAATAAGACCTCAATTTCTTGATCGACCACACCACTGCCATACATATCTTTTCTATCAAATTATACTTTTCCTCAATAGGCAGTAATTTCTTGCTGATATAATAAATGGCCTTTTCTACTCCAACAGCATCTGGCTGTGCCAACATAGTTCGAACTCCTGCATCCTCTATAGACAGGTACAGAATCAAAGGTTCCCCCGGTCTAGGAGAATTCAACACTGGTGGATTCATTAATTACTCCTTAATATGGTCAAAGGCTTTCTGACAATCCTCGTTCCATCTGACGGGTTGGTTCTTCCTAAGCAATTTGAAGATCGGAGCACAAGTGATAGATAATCTAGAAATAAACATGCTGATATACTGGATCTTCCTCAAGAAGCTTCTCACCTGACGTTCTGTTTTAGGCGGTTCCATATCTTGAATGGCTTTTATTTTATCTGGGTCAACCTCAATCCCGTTAGGTCCTACAATAAAACCTAACAACTTCCCTTTCGTGACTCCAAATACGCACTTTTTGGGATTGAGTCTTAAATTGTACTGTTTGACCCTCGCAAAGAACTTTTCCAACATCTCTGTATGTTCTTCTTGTGTTTTTGTCATGATCACCATATCGTCCACATATACCTCAAACCCCTTTATGGATCATATCATGAAACAAGGTTGTAGCCATTCTCTGATATGTTGCCCCAGCATTCTTCAATCCGAACGGCATCACCCTATAGCAGAAGGTCCCAAAATCAGTAGTAAAGGCAGTCTTATGCTTGTCAACTAAAGCCATCAGGATTTGGTTGTACGCAGAGAATCCGTCCATAATGGAATAACATCCCATTCCTGCAGCACTGTCTATCAAAACATCTATATGTGGAAGTGGGAAGTCATCTTTGGGCGAGGCTTTGTTTATATCCCTGTAGTCAACACAGACCCTTAGTCTCCCATCCTTTTTAAGTACAGGGACTATGTTTGCTAACCACTCAGGGTAATGTACTACTTCTAGGAAACCTGCATCTAGCTGCTTCTGAACATCAGCCTTGATCTTGTCTTGCCACTCTGGTCTGACCCGTCTCTTTTTTGCTTTACTGGCTTAATGTTCGGATCGGTAGGAATGAAATGTTCTGCAATTGACCTGTCGATCCCCGGCATATCAGCATAACTCCAAGCGAAGACCTCTGAATTCCTTTTGATACATTATTGGAGATCCTGTCTGAGTTCAAACTTAAAGTCCGATCCGATTTCGATTATGTTGGGATCTTCGGTGGTGCTTAGGTTAAATGCAAAATGATGCAATGCATTTATGTCAAATATGCGTGTGGTATAATCAATGCCATGAACATAGCAATCAGGAAAACAAGAAAACAAGTAGTCAAAATTTACTTCCATTTATTGAAATAATAAAGGGAATCCATCCAAATCGTTCTCAAAACAATAATCAGAAAAACAAAAGACAGGTTTAATAGCCTATTCAATACATTCATCACAACTGTCTTTGATGGCTTGAACCACTTCATCAGCATCAGGAGCATCCTCTATTTCTGGAGTAGCTTTTTCTTTCATCTCTTCGTGCTCTGACATCTTCATCACTTCCTCTCAGCTTCTTCTGCATCTTCCGCTGCTAGTATTAACTGGAGGATCCTTGCCTTGGACTTCTACTCTTGCACCATCCTTGAAGCTTCGTCCCCAATCCCGAGAAAGTCTTCAAATTCAGGTATCTTCTGTGACCATTCTGTACCACTGTTCGATTGAACCATGTCAATCATGAATTGTGTGCCCTCTACCAACTGCTCAAAGGAAGGCTCTGGAGACTTAATGAGTTGCTCCTCAAAATATGTCATGAAGATCTCCAAACCAGGATATGTCTTTCCTCTGCTTTGAAATTCCCCGGAAGCCTCTGGGGTAAAGAAGATCCTGTTCAGTCCTGGCTCTTTTACCGGACACTGAACTTCATACTTCTCTTTCCTTCTATTTTCTGAGTACCCCAGTCCACGTCGATCTTGCTGACCATGTGATGATGGCACAGGTTCAAATCTTCCTTGTAAATCTCGGCCTAGCCCCTTACCATATTTCCATCGCGTCTTCTTCATCATTTTACGAGAGAAAGGGCTCATCCTGTTGACTACACTTTTGTCTTCAGTGATTACAGCAACATCAATCACAGCCACCTGAAAACCAAATAAAGGCACAGCCGCCTCTAAACCTTCCACAGCTGCCACATTCAGATCTTCTTGTGCATTAATAGTTACCACATCAGTGCCCTAAGGTACCTTGACTTTTCTGTGCAATGTGGAAGGAATTGCACTCAAAGGATGGAGCCATGGCCTTCCCAACAGTAGAGCGTAATTGGCCAAGATGTCCAAGACTACTATGTCCACCCAACTTTCTATCATTCCTGTCGAAATCTTTGCCCTGAAGGTTCCCCTAGCGCTACGCATGGTGTTATCATAGGCTTTAACAACCATGTTAGATGGCTTGAGTTCCGACTCTTCAATCTTAAATTTGGACAACATTTTCAGTGGGCATACGCACAATGCCGACCCGTTATCAACCATTACATTGCGAGTTTCTCGTCTATTAACAGCAACCTGAATGTACAGAGGCTTGAAGTGATTCCTACCTTCCGGAGGAAGATCGAAATCAAAGAAGGTTATCTCACCAATCCTGCATTCCAGCACATTAATCATATCCACGCTCTGGATTCTCGTAGGAACTCTGACAAATGACATGGCTTCTAATAAAGCTTCTCTATGTTCTTTTGAAGCTATCAATAAATCCCATAGTGAGATGTCAGCCTTAGTCCTCTGTAGCTGACTCAGTACTGAACTTGTTGTTACGCCGCTTGGTACTCTGTTTTGACTACTTTCACCCACTTCAGTAGCCTTTTTTGTGCTTTCCCCACTTCATCTTCCTTCTTCTTCTCCTTGGGCTGCTCTTCACCCTTATCTGATGTTTTCTTCCATGTTCCATCGATGACAACTCCTTTTCCTTTGGCCTAGGAATTATTGTCCGGATTATACACACGACCGCTTCGGGTCAAGCTCTGGATGCCAACTTCATTTACATCCTCATCACTACTATAGTACCATTGGTCTGCTTGATCAGCCAAACTTTTTTGAATTGCAAGCTGAATCTACTCATCTTCATTATCTGGTACTTCTCCCACCTGGACTGTGATGCTCTTCTCAATTTCAACCTTCACCGACTTCCTTTCTACTTCCTTCTGACTACTACAATCATCCCAGATGTTCAACATGGCACACATTTTATCCTCCCATTCGGCCTCTGCCAATACCAATTCTTCTAGCAAACCACTTCCAATTGCATTAACCGATCCACCTGCTGAAGGTTTATGAGGTGGATAATTATATTGGTATTGTGGTAAGGGATTATTCTTTATGCTTGGCTTATTGCACTTAGAAGGTTTGGTAATCTTCCCACTGTCTATTAAATTCTGTATGTCGTGCCTAAGCTTGAAGCAGTCATCAGTAGAATGACCTTTACACTGGTGATACTCGCAGTTCCGATCCAGAAACCGACCCCGAATAGGCTTAGATGGATTAACTGGTAATTTGGACAGCACGCCATTCTTGATGCAGGATCTCATGACTGTGCTTAAAGGTCTGCCCAAATCGGTGAACTCCCTTCTCACTTTCTTGTTAACAGCTCCAACAGTATTGCTACTCCCCGACTAGTTTGTAGCATTATTTCCAGCATTTCTACTTTGATCACTGTAGGAGGACCGATAGTTACCAAACCCCCGACTTTTCTTCTTCACTTCTTTGTAAAGCTCTTCAATATTCAACCCGGCCCTTTGCACTAGAGAAAAGTCCGTGAGAGGTTGGGCCAGCATCCTTTCCTTTAAGTAGGGAAGCAGACTTCGACTGAAAATCCTGATCAGCTCTTGGTCCTTTGGCCTTGTCTGGACCATGAACAGCTTTGTCCTCCATCTCCTGTAATAATCAGAGATGCTTTCATCCTTCTCTTGCCTCAAGCTCTCCAAATCACGCAGGCCAAATTCATCACTGTCATCTGTTTTGAAGTGTTTGAGAAAAGCAGTTTGTAGCTTGACCCAATCTCTTTGTACTTCCATCTCCAAACTATCATACCATCTTCGATAGCTCTTGTGCAATGTTTGAGGAAATGCCCGTAACACATCCTGCTCGTCATACCGGTTCATTTGGTCAACCCGGATGAACTCAGACAAGTGGGACCGCAGGTCATTGTCTCCCTCAAATAAGGTGTGTTTGAAGGTCTTGGATGAAGTAGAGTTCGTAGGCTTCAGGACATATTCAGCCACATGGAAATTGGTGACTGGGTCCGTGTCTTTTGCAACAGACATTTTCTCTACCTTATCTTTCAGCTCCGCTAACTGCTTAATTAGCTCATTCTCAACTGGAGCAGCATTACCAGTAGAGGCTTGGTTACCCGAGGTGGGTTCTGGAATCTCCCTTTCCTCAACTATAGGCTGATTACTTGAAGCAGGAGGAACCTGATTTTGTGCCCTCTCTTGGGCAAAAAGCAGCGGCTATTATCTCAATATTAGCCTTTAGCTGGGCCGAGGAAAAACCAGTATCATTCACATTACCGTCAGCCATCTCAACCAGATCTGAATCAGAAACCGAATCCGACGAACTTGAACGAACCACAGGACTAACCGGAGCAGGCTCGGGGATTGGGGACACTCTGACCAAACGTTGACCAGGGCGTCGGTGCCAAGCTCTTGAAGTGATTTCTCGGTATGGATCAATTCTGACTGATAGATAAAAGGACCTGAGTTAAAGTAGGTTCTGCATGTATGCATGAAGAATAGAAGCACATAGGATGAGGAATGCAGATCTAATGTGCTAATAACCGGTATGGAAATAAGATCTCGGTTTCAACGACTGGACCCAAAATTTGGTATGAATAACATGGCAATAATTTATTTCGTACTCAAACATTTCTGGCATTATCTGTCGTCGACCGTCCCTTTTGGATTCTACGGTCGGCTATTTTCTCTCAAATCTCTAATTTTTGCCTTGGAATGAAAGAATTTCCAAGCGGGATACTCTTTGTTATCTTTTTTTTATTTTTGCATCCTTACTTTTTGCCTTGGAACAGATGGTCCCAAGCAGGATCTTATTTTGATTAGTTACAAATTTTGTAATCTCACGCTTACTTTCAGATAATGCGAGAAATGTGAAAATACAAAGGAATCGCAACCCCCTTATGACTCCCTTTTCTTTTGGGTATTAATTCACTATAAACTATTGCATTATGTTATTCAAAATGAATTTGAGGTCCAGTCTCAAAATCAAGGTCAAATGTCCATACCGAAAATTAGCTCTTATAAATGCATGAAACGAAAAGTATTACGTGATGCATGAATGTCACAGCAGATGAGCGATTTATAACATAAAGGGGAACGGGAGTTTGGGAAATGCATGCCTTCCAACCTTATCTCTCCCACACACGAGTTCCATCGGTATAAATTCTGACATCTGTTTCCTAGGATTTGGTCTAATCTCGACAACCAGCAGGGGGTTTTGAGATTGACGATATAAACTCTTGGAAATGAATGCGGCAGAACAACAGCAAACAGAATCAGGTGTTTCTTAGGGGAAGTGACTAAGGCTTTTGACTATATGCATAGGCTTTAGTCGATTTGGCTTACAAAGTCTGGGTCCCGCAAACAGGATTCAGGCTTTTACATGGGCCTACTCCTTTTGACGCACCTTAAAGGTACTAGGATTGCGATTGGTAAAATTGCTAATTCTCGGGTGGATGTGCCTAAAACGCAAGGTTGAGGTTGGATCCACCTTCAAAGTTAACAATGATACCAAGGGATAATGTGGGTAGAAAGTGGTGAGAAGAGAGAAATGCAGTATGGATGCAAGAATCCTAGAAGAATAAAAGCAAATAAACAAACATGGACGATTAAAGAATTTTCCGACGGCTTTCTAACCAATTTATTTACAATTTTAGAAAACATAGGTTTAGAGTTAATTCCTAATGACAACCATCTAGTAAAAAAAAACCGGGGATTAGTGGATGCATTCCCCAGTGAAGTCGCCAATCTGTTTTCGTCTAGTCCCCGTGCGACCCGAAAAACGTCTCTTTTTATGTTTTGGAAAATGGAAAATTGATTTTTATTTATGAACAGCGGTGACAAAACATTTTATTGGATACGATGCCGATAAACCGGTCTTATAAAACCTTTTTGAGTCGTCACCCATTTTTTCGGCAATGGGACCGTTTCCAATTTTATTTTATAAAAATGACTCCATTTTAAACCCAATTTTATTTAAGGCCAAATTATTAAAAGACTGGTCAGGCGCATCAATGCGATTCTGGGTAAGGGAATTGGGTACGTCGGCCCGTTGGAAGCCGAGCAGGGAAAAATCGGCCTCTTTTAACCTACAATTTCTAATTTATTTTAGTTAGAAAAGCCAATTTATTTATTTACTTAAACCCAACCCGAATGAATCGAACCGAGTTACTATGTGGAAAATCAATTAATCGTCTTATCCAAATTCAATCAAATTCAATCATTGCATCCATAATCATTTAGATCATCCACACAAAACAATTAAAACAAATAAATAAAGACCCGCTCTTGCCTTATGGTTAAAGGCGGGCCACAAACCAAACCTTAAAAAAATACATTCTACCCGATTAAAAATTTTAACCCGAAAACCAAAAAACCCAAAATCATGCATAATTATATTTTAGTATTCTAAAACTTAATTAAATTGCAATCTGCCCACAATTGGTTGTCTTCGGATTTATTAAAAGAATTAAATTTTATTTTTTTTGTACAAAGATTATTATTAAAGAAAAACAAAAATCGTTTCTGGAACCCTAGAACAGTTGCGTCACGCAGCTGTTCTTGGAAGAACAGTTGCGTGACGGATCTAATAGTCACGCGACCTAACTGTTCTTAAGACTCTAGACCCATCAAATGTATAATTTAAATCCGCAATTAAAATAGAATATTAGAAATAAAAAAATGAAATCATGAGTATGAATAGTTCCGTCATGCAACCTACAGATCCGTTACGGATCCGTTAGCTGCGTGACGCAACTAATCTCGGTAAAGAAACGATATTTTGGACATGAACAATTCCGTCACGTAACTGCCAGGTCCGTGACGGATCTACTGGTTGCGTGACGCAACTGCTCTGGTCCGTGCTTACTTTTCAAACAACTTATTTACAGCTTTCTTTTATTTAAGCATGCTTTGATAAAACCTAAAAACGACCAATAGTGGACAGAATACTGTTTAACTAAGATTAAACTACTAAAGCAATAATAAAATAAATAACAATGAATAAATAACCAAAAAAATACAAAGAAAAGTTTAAGGGAATTACCTAACCTTCAGACTGAGGATTGTAAACAACTTGAACGCTTTAAAGAATGAAGGTTAATGGGTTCCAGAAGCTCTATCCACAAGGATTTAACGCTCACTCTTTTCTCTCCTTCTTTTTCTTCTTTTTATGATTTTTGTTTCTAACCTAATTGATGTCTAATGGCTGTTTTTCTTCAAGGGAACTCAGAAGAGTCTCTGCAGAAAAACCTAGTCGCAAGTGTGTGTTTTTACACCCTAAAAACCTTGTCTCGAATAAGAGATAAAACGATGTATTTATAGAAGTAGGGCAACAGGGGATAGCAGCGTCACGCAGCTTACGGCTGTGTGACGGACCCGATTGTTGCGTGACGCAGCTCACTTTCTAGACCGTTGCCACGTACTCAAACAGAATGAAAAACCGTTATGTCGGCATTCACGGTGACGTCATCTAGATTGGAGTTGCGTGACGCAACCGATAGTGTCGTCACGCACCTAATAGCTGCGTGACGCAACTCTTATGTAAATCAGACACCTTTAAATTAGTCTAATTTAAATCCTTGGGTTAAAAGACTTCTGGATAGCCGTGACCCTTCATTCCGCATCCTCGTATCCTCATTGGGTTAGGTGGGGGCATAAAGACACGCGTCAACAAAAGTTAATAACATTATTAAGAATTATGAACAATTGGACAAGTTTTGGAGTCAACTCTCTTATTCGAACCCAAAACCAAAACCAGAGATTCAATGTTCAATCCCCAGTGGAGTCGCCAGGCTGAGGACATCGAATTTTTTTCCAAAAAGATTTGGAAAGAATTGAATCAAATAGGCTTGATTTATTTTATTTAATAAAATGGTTTTCTCTTTATTAAACCCGTTTAATCCTCAAAAAAAAGTTCTCTTACTTTTATAATAATTTTACTTTGGAGTCGCCACCCTTATTAAGGAAAATTCTCGAATCAGTCGATCCCAATATGGTTTTAAACTAGAGATAGGGTCTAGAAGTTAGGTACAAAATGGGAAGGTGTTGGGCACCCATTTCGCCCGGCTAAGCCGGCCTCCATATTATCCAGACATTCACAATAATTTAATAATGCAATTAACTAAAAATTGAGATGTAAAACCTTTTATGCACTTTTTGGAAAACCTGTCAAGCATACATTCAATCTCATCCAAACAAAATAAAATAATCAATCAAAGAAGGGGAAGTGAGGACAAAAGAGCTACAAACCACCTTAATCATTACAATCTGCCCTTAAACCCTCTAAATTTCTCAAACCCAAATAATAATTACATCAAGCAATAATATAATCCATTAAGGACCCTTTACATTTTGCAAATAAAAAGCTTAAATAAAAAATAAACCCAAACCACAAGCAGCAAACATAAAAAATAACAAAAATCCACAGAAGTATATATTAATTACAAGATCATAACACAATCAATTATACCATAATCATGAATATGATGAATGTAAATGATACAAGATTAACAAATAAAGGGTTAGCACAATAACAAAGAACATTAAACTAAATGACAAGAATTTAAAGGATAGGAATAATAAAGAACAAGAATAATAAGTGCCATTAAAGTAAATGACAATAATTAAATGACATAAATTTAAATATCTTAACATGACTTAAGCTTATGATCTTGATATTCATCCTAAAAGGATTAACAAATCTGCCAATCATTACTCTCAATCATGTTTTATTTGTTTATTTGATCCATATATGACCTAATACGCATCATGGACATTTTAAGGTCAAAGATTGGCCACCGAATCGGGACATTTATTGAGTAAGAACAAGGGTTTCTGGGCACTTGTGGTGTGAGCCACATGGAAGTGGCGCACGCCACTTCTATTGGCCTCACGCCACAGTGGTATAGAAATCCCTATTTGGTTGATCTTAGATTTTCCTCACAAGCAGACCTAGAAATGGTGTTTTAAACACCGAAAAAATAAAGAAAAAGATCAAGAAAGCATTTAAAGGTTCTCAAAAACTACCTTTTGTGATTTCTTTAATGATTTGTTCCAAAATGGATGAAGGAAAATTCAACACTTCATCCTTGATCCAACAATCCGAGATTCAAGATTAGAGTTTGTGTTTTTAGGATTCTAGATTGTCTACAAGAGGTTTTTGGTTGATTAATCAATAGATTCTCAACACAAATCCAATGTTAACACAAGTTGCCTTTAGATTTCTTTGTTGAGTTTTTAAAATACAAGAACTTCCCCTTGTTTCCAAAAAAGAGTTCCCCATTCACACCTCTCAATGCCTATTATAGGCAAATGACGATAGGTGGGCTCATTTTAGGGTTAACGTGGCAAAAAGGCCATTGTCGGGCCTGCATCGGGACCGGGTTCATTTTTATAAAATTAGACCGGGTGGCACACGAAACGAGGTGATGCACCGGGAAGTGTGTCGGGCGAGCTAGTCTAGTTTCGTCACGAAACGCCAGGTAACCCGAAAAGGTAAAAGTAGTTAAACACATTGGTAATCTTAGTCAAAGACCATTGGTCCAACAACCAGGATGATCTGGATCCCGATCCAGTTTTATGTATAAAAAAAAAAGGTATATCATTATTGAACTTTTTAGGGAAAAAATTTAAACGTTTACACTTAACTTAATAAAATTAACCTATATAAAACATACATAATCAGCTTATATAATCTTCACGTAATTTTATAAATTAATTTGAAATGTTATATTTGCATCAGTAGCAAATTATAATTTGATAAAATAGATTGAGTTTCTAAATTAAATACTAATTAACACTTACCCTTTTACTTGCGTAAGATCATTATGATGTTAAAAAAAAAAAAAACTTAGAAATTTGAAACGTTAAACAAGTTTGGTTAAAATTTATTTTTATCTAAAATATTTTCAATTATTTTTATTATTCATTTAGTATAAAGTTATAAATAAAATTATTTTCAAAACAAAGGACAATATATAATTAATAGAGCAATCTGCACAACACGCCGGCCTTTTTCTAGTTAATTAATAAAATACTTTGTCTTTAAGTAAAACTCTTTGGCTTCTTGACTCTTTGATTTCATCAACTCTAACAATTCCATTAGAAATTCAATTTTGAAAATTTTATTTTTAATTTTATACAATACTTGAGTTTGATTTGTTTTACTTAATGACAATTTAAAAAAAAAAAAAAAAAATCATATCAACCATTTCTTAACAGGTGAATGTTCCTTTTTCTCACAAAGTTATCAAAATAGTTTATAATAAGATATTGACTACAGCTAAAAACGTCTTATCAATAAAATTTTCAGTTATTACTATTCATGCTCCGCAAAATGTGTGAGTTAAGTTAAATACAATTTTTATTAATTAAAAATATATTTTCATATTTAAAATGCATTTTATCTAGTTTTATTATAATTTTATCTTTGTGATTATTATAAATTTGTTGTAACTTTTACAAAATTTTTTATTTTAGTGTCTGAACAGAAAATTTTTACAACCAAATATTGAAACTATAAAAAATTTTACAATAAGGTCTTTTTAGCTTATAAGGCAAGCTGAAAATATGATTAGGACAATACAAGTCCATACAACCAATAAAATAATAATATTGCATGTGATTATAATACTATGTAAAAAAAATACTTTGCTATGATTATAATAATCATAGTTTTGTAGTTAAACTTATAATTACGTTAATATCATTGTGTAATAAGAAAGAAATTCAATATATATTATAATGTATAATAATATTATATGTGATTAATAATACTACCTATTAGAATATTGCTATTATTAATAACAATAGTTATCATTATAAAACAAAATAAATATTATTATTTAAGTTTAATCATATTACTATATATTATAATGATTTTACCATTAAAAATATAAGAGTTATATAAATTATTACTTTATGTAAATTTTTATATAATTAATAGTATCAAATATTTATATTACATAATTAACCATATGAAAATACTATCTAATAATTAATTTTATAATTACAGTAAAATTAAACTATTCTAATAAATATATTAATTAATATAAAATTAATTTATCTAAAATGAATTATTAAATTCATTCTACAATTAATGATAAAAGAAAAAAGTAACAAAATATTAGAATATTTTAATTGCAAATTTATATCTAAAAATTATAGATAAATTTATAAACGAACTTGTTCACGAGCCTATTAAATGAATTAGCTTAATAGCTTGATAAACAAGCTTATTCACAAGCATTTTAAACGAACTAGTTCGTGAAACAAATATATGAGCTGGTTCATGATCTTATTCAACGAGCTTGCTCACGATCTTGTTCACGAACTTGTTGCCTATCAAGTGAACTAGCTTAATAGCTTAATAAACAAGCTTATTCACGAGCATTTTAAACGAACTACCTCATGAACCAAATATATGAGCTGGTTCATGATCTTGTTAAATGAGCTAGCACATGAGCTTGTTCACGAACTTGTTGCCTATCAAATGAATTAGCTTAAAAGCTTAATAAACAAACCTATTCATAAGCATTTTAAACGAACTAGCTCATGAACCAAATATATGAGCTGGTTCACGATCTTGTTCAACGAGCTTGTTTGTGAACTTGTTAAACGATCCTGCTCGCGAACCTGTTAAATGATCCTGCTCGCGAACCTGTTCACAAGCTTCATAAATGATACCACTACAAAAAAATGCGTTTTTGCGACCGATAATTGCAACCAACCTAAATCGGTCACAATATTGCGATGATATTGCGAACAATTGCAATGATTGTGAGAGTGAATATCTTCCGACCGATTTGCGACCAAATGGCAATAGACTTTGCGACGGATTTGCGACCGATACTGAATCCGTCACTAATTATAGCGCTAATAATTTTCGCCAGTTTGGTTTCCATTTTGCGACATCCTTAAGACGCATTTGCGACCGATTTGGCGACGGATTTGCAACAATCTAGTTCTCCGTCGCAAAATTGCGCGCTACAAATTCAGTGCCAAATTTACTTTTCCCTCTTCGAAGGATTAGCGATCGATTTGCGACTGACCGTTTGCGACCGACCGTTATAGTCGCAAATCAGTCGCAATTTTGCTCCACATTAAAACGACATCGCAGAACTAAAAATTGCGACCGATTTTTAAATCATTTGTGACGATTGGTCGGTCGCAAAGTTTAGGGCTTTATTACATGACCAGCCTCCTTCTTTCTTCTTCTTCTTTCTTCCTCTTCTTTCTTCTCCTCCCCCATTTGCAGCGCCATCCTAGCCGTGTGCAACATCGTTCCCGGCCATTTGCTACCTTCTCCGCTCTATTGCAGCGTCGGTTGCTGGAGAATCCCTTCTCCTCTTCGTTCGCAGTTGTCAGGTCAAGTACGAGTTGTTCTCAATATTAATTAATAGGAATTTGTGTTATTGGGAAAGTTGTAGTTAGTGAGTTTAGTTGCAATAATTAATTAATTAGTACATAAAAAAAAAACTTCAATGGTTAGTGAATTCTTTTGTCACTACATATGCCACATAAATTTCTTCTTAGGAATATTCTTTGCTCTTTTAAAATTGAACAAGAATTTTGAATTGTGAATTGTGTTACTAATTTAGATAAATATTGATTTTCTACTGAATTAGGGGATTGCATCTTCCTGTTAAAATGCATGTACACACACATGTGAACCCCTCCCCAAAATATCATAGGCATGTGAATGCATGTGACTAAGGAAGAAATACACATGATGTGTGAGTCGCCACCTTGTTTAATTATTTTAGGGTAAACTTGGAAAAAACCCTAAGTGACTCCGATCTTAATTAACCTAATTATTAGATTAATTAACCCAATGTTTAAGGCATGATGTGCAAACCCGAGATGGGTCCCGAGACTATGTCATGCTGATAAACTAACCATGAAAATGAATGGAATGCTCTGCATGGTGAATGATGTAATTGGACCAATTAAAATGTTTATGAGATTTTGACTTGCCACTCGGGGTTAAATCCCGAACGTGCCTACGTACTTCCGTTTGAATGGAAGATCAAAGTCCACGTAGTTCGATAGACCTTCTTTGAAGGGCTTTGAAGGGGATGCTTTATGCATGTGTGTGTGTATGCTTTGTGCATTTTGTTTAGGCATTTTGCCAAAGAGTTGATTTTTAGGCATTTGATGCCAAAAGTGTTGATTTTAATGGCTTTTAGCCAAAAAAGATTGATTTAGGCAATTGTTGCCAAAAATTGATGTGATTTGGGCGATTGTCGCCAAAATGATTGATTTAAGGCTTTTAGCCGAAAAGAGTTGATTTAGGCAATTTATTGCCTGAAAATTGATTGATTGGGCGTTTGTCGCCCAATATTGATTGACTTAAGGCAATTTATTTGCCAAAAGCAATTGTTTGAAGGCTTTTAGCCAAAAATTGTGATTTAAGCGATTGATCGCTAAAAAGTGGTTAATCTAATTTATAGGCAATTTGTTTGCCAAAAATTGATTGAACCGTGAGCAATTTATTGCTAAGAAAACGTGTTTAATTGAAGCTTTTTAGTCACAATTATTAATTAATTGGACCTAAGCTAGGACTGTTCGAAATAAAGGCGATTATACCATAGCTATTAATTAACTAGGTATTTTAAGCCAATATTATCGGATCTAGGCTTAATACCACGATTATTAATTAACCGGGCATTTAGTCTAAATTTATTTAATTGAGGCAGTTTATTTGCCTAATGATGAAGTGAATGCATTTATGCAGTTATAGAATTATTAGGAGTAGAAAAGAAGCATGCATGAAGTGCTAAAATTAAATAGGTAGAGTTAAACTTACGTACCTGATTTAATCGTCGACCGCTTCTTAACTCCAGATTAAGCTCCTCGTTAAGGGAATTAATTTTAATTTAATTTTAAATGACCAAGTATCACAACAATAAAATAAAACTTAAATTAAAAAATGCAAGAAAGCAGTAAAGAATCGCAAAGAGCGTAGGGAGAAGGAGCGTCCGTCAACACAGACTGAGTGTCTCAAAACGGAGCCCCAGAGCCTTTTTTTATAGGAAAAAATGTGACCCTGGACGCCCCTGCCCGCCTTCGAGGGCGGGCATGCCCGCCTGGCCTGGGCGGGCGCGCCCGCCAGGCTTGGGCGGGCGTGCCCGCCCTAGCTGGGCGGGCGTGCCCACCCCCGCGGGCGGGCATGTGTGCCTTTTCCCCTCTCTTTTTTTTTCTTTTTTCGTTCCGGAGGCTTTTCCGAGAGTTCCGGACCTCCAAAAAATATTCCGAGACCAGTTCCGTGATCCTCGTAATTTTTCGGAAATTTCAAGTACCATATTGGCATACTTCTGGTGAACTTCCAAAATGGCCTTTGGTCCGGCCCGGGCTGTTTGCAATCCGAGAAAACTGGCTCTTTGAGCCTCAAAATTTGAGTATTCACAGTCGACCGCAGCCGCTGTCGCCGGCGGCTGCCGCCGCCGTTAAGGGCGGCTGCCACCGCCGCGGCCGACAAACTTTCTAGTTTTTTCATTCCGGAGGCTTCTCCGGCCGGACCGTTTGCAGTCCAGGAAAACTGGCCTTTTGAGCCTCAAAATTTGAGTATTCACAGTTGCCCCCCACTGGCTATCATAAAAATGATTTATGAGAGCCAGTGGCTGTCTGAAGGAGCAAATTTTGAGGATGGGCAGAGGAGGAAACCCCGCCGTTGGTTCTTTTCCTTTGAAATGGAATGATCAAATGCATGGATTGATGTTTGCAACTTAAAGACGTTTTTGCCTCTTTGAGGACTTTAAAAAGAAATTTTGCCTCTTAGAGGACTTGAAAAAGAGGTTTTTCCCCTTAATGAAGGCTTGAAAAGAGATCTTGCCTCTTAGAGGACTTGAAAAGAGATTTTGCCTCTTAGAGGACTTGAAAAGATGTTTTGCCTCTTAATGAGGGCTTGAAAAGATGATTTTGCCTCTTGGAGGACTTGAAAAGAGATTTTGCCTCTTGGAGGACTTGAAAAGATGTTTTGCCTCTTAATGAGGGCTTGAAAAGATGATTTTGCCTCTTAGAGGACTTGAAAAGAGATTTTGCCTCTTGGAGGACTTGAAAAGATGTTTTGCCTCTTAATGAGGGCTTGAAAAGATGTTTTGCCTCCTAATGAGGGCTTGAAAAAGAGATTTGTTTTATTTTTGTTTTCTTCTTTGAGAACCAAGGGTCCACCTAAAGTCGAAATGATCAAATGGCTTGGTTTTGGGTGAAAAGTGGTTGGTTATTGGTTATAGTTTCACCCTAGGTTTTATGTAAAAAAAGGTCAACCATTAACCGGCTTCTACCCTGGGTTTGTGTAAAAGAGATTGACGATGGTTGGGTTCCACCCTGGGTTGTGTATGTTTTTTTTTATAACACTTGCCCCTGAATCCGACTTGGAGGATTTTGCCCCCTGCTTGAGAGAATTGATGCCCTTATTAGCTGAAATAGAATTTCTTCTTAACGAAAGACTAAGAAAATTCCGTGATTACTTCTGTGATGGGAGGATGGTGAAGGTTCTTATCACTTCTTGCCCCCAGAATGGTGCTGACCATGGAATACTTCACAACATTGGTATTGTACTTGTCCAATCGATTGAGGAATCAAAGAGAACAAAGCCACTTATATGACTCGAGGAAACAGACAATGTGGATGACATCGCTCGTCTGAAAGGATCAAAGAAACGATGGTCCGAGTGGAGATGAGGTATTAAAGAATTACCTCTCAACGATTATGTTTGACATTTTTTTTTAGGGTTGTTTTAGAAACCCCGGGGATTGAATTGACATTTTCCTCTCTCTCTTTTTTTTTCGAGGAATGACTCAAAGAGTGACGCCTTCAAAACGAACTTTTGAGAATGACTCGATTTTTGCGACTCGTTGTGGAATGACCACTGGTGATGGAGACTTGATTTGAGAGACTTATAGGAGACTCGATTTAGAGACTCGAATTTTTCTTGTATTGAATTTTGACTCGAAGGAATTCAGTGGTCCCTGGAAAAAATGATTTATATACTCCCAAGGAGACCTTTGAAAATTTTTTTTATTATTTTAAGGACATACTTTGCTGTTTATCCTACGAAAAAATGGGCTCTCTGAAAGAATTCATGAAAGCACCTTTTTTTTTTCTGTTTATCCTACGAAAAAATGGACTCTCTGAAAGAATTCATGAAAGCACCTTTTTTTTTTTCTTCTTTTTTGCCTTAACTTTTGCCTAGTAGCCGCCCTTTCGGGTTTTCGACTCTAGCAGGCTCTTTGCCCTAACTTTTTGCCTAGACCGCCCTTTCGGGTTTTCAGCCTAGCGGGCTCAATTCTTGCCTGAAGAAGCCCTTTCGGGTTTTCAACTCCAGCTTTTTATTTTTCTTTTCTTCTCTTTTTTTTATTATTATTTTTTTTATATTGGCAAAGAGAAAATGCTTTTTATGATGCAAACTTATTTTTGTGACCGCGCCTTTGTGGTTGCCTACGTATCTCCAAGAACTCTTCGGGGGATGGGGAGAATCAGGTCTTTCGTAGTTCCATCGGGGATGCGAACTTCGTGCTCGGCTGGTGCGGAATTCATCTCCGACTTGATGTTAGTGCGGAATTCCTTTCCGTCTTGGTGCGGAATTTATTTCCGACTTACTGTTGGGGCAAAATTCAATTTCGCCTTAATGCTGATTGTAGAATTCATTTCCGATTTGATTTCTTCGCAGGATTTCTTCCCGACTTGCTGTCTTTACGGGATTCATTCCCGACTGGATGTCTTTACGGGATTCCTTCCCGACTTGATGTTGATGCAGAATTCATTTCTGACTTGGTTTCTTCGCGGGATTTCTTCCCGGCTTGATGTCTTTGCGGGATTCCTTCCCGACTAGATGTCTTTACGGGATTCCTTCCCGACTTGATGTTGATGCAGAATTCATTGCTGCCTTGATTTCTTCGCGGGATTCCTTCCCGGCTTGATGTCTTTGCGGGATTCCTTCCCGGCTGGATGTCTTTGCGGGATTCCTTCCCGACTTGATGTTGATGCAGAATTCATTACTGCCTTGATTTCTTCGTAGGATTTCTTCCTAGCTTGCTGTCTTTACGGGATTCATTCCCGACTGGACGTCTTTACGGGATTCCTTCCCGACTTGATGTTGATGCAGAATTCATTTCTGACTTGATTTCTTCGCGGGATTTCTTCCCGGCTTGATGTTGAATCAACTTATTGACTCGAGCTTGTATGATAGTGATGACCCTAGGCGAATCTGACTTTGTTGTTGTAGTGGTTTTACCACTGGTTGACTGAAATATGACTTGTATTCATGACAAAGAGTTTTGAATACCCACATTGTGGTGGTAACTTGAGTGGCTTGAGTGTTGAAGAAGCTTTTATGCTTTGAGTTTGTGGCTTCGCCATGTTTGAATTCTTGAGGTTAATTTGATCCCTTTTCTTGAACTTTATCTTCCTCTGAATTTGAAACTTATTTCCTCAATGGTTCTCCTCTCCATAAGGAATTTTGAGGAGACTCTTCCTTTTCCTTGTTTTGAGAAATGATCCTTGTTTATAAGGACACTTGTACTTGTGCCATGCCTGGCGCTTGATTTTCAAGGTGTTTGTTGTCATCCAATTTGTGGAAATGACTGCTTCTTTTAACTTGCTTTTTCAAAATGTGAGCAGCCGCTTGGTCTTTGTCCTTATGGCTGAAATGATTTGTCATCTACCCTTGATGGGCTTCAATTTAACGGAGAGCTTACGGTTGACCCATTTTTGACAACTTGATTTCCTGTAGCTTTGTCCTTGATTTCTTTCTTGTGTGCAGAAGTTCCTTCTGACCCATTTTTTTTTCTTTTGCTTGTTTGCTTCCTTTTGACCAGGGGTTCCTTTTGTCCCGTTTTTCCTTTTGCTTGCTTAGAAGCAGCCTCTCCATAAAGAATTTCGAGGCAACTTGATTGTAAGATAACTTGAGTAGTGTATGGATAGCATTGCGACTTCGTGCAGACCCAATCCAATTCCAAACATAACTTCTTTATTTTGTCGCTTTTAAGCTCAAAATTCAGACACCTCTCTGTCAGAGCATCTTCCATTCCTGGGTTTTCGGAGAAACCATTCTGGCCCTAACCCCTTCAATCAGCTTTACCTTGGTACTGTTTGAAGTCTTGCGTACCCTTTGCTGGATCCTTTCCATGATTACCTTACAAAACTTCCCCTCTGATGGTGCTTCTTAGGATGCCCCCAGCTTTGATTGATGCAGAGCAAATGAAAGGATGAATGCATTTTTCTTTGCCAATTTTTATTTTTTTTTTATTTTTTTGATTTTTTTTATTATTTTTTTTTAATTTTTTTTTTGTGCTTTCACAGAAAAAGATAGGGAAAGAGTATAAACATGATTGGAACGTAAACTGATCCCTTTTTATTGATAAGACAAAATTTGTGTACAAAGACACTTAGATTTACAAATTTGAATTGAATGGAAATGAAAATGAAAAGAAAAACGAGACCCTAAAAGATAGACTCTGGGTGGACTGTGATGGACTAGGATGGGATTGACTATAGTGACTTTGTTCTTCTCGATGCTTCAATCGATCAGACATGTTGTTGTTGGTTTTGAACAATTCCTTTGTTCTTTTGGAGGCTTGATCTCAACCTTCTCAGGCACAAACTTCATTTATTTATAAGAAAAGTTCGAAAGGATCGAACGATTCTTGTTCAGCAATTTTTTTTTTGCATTAATCCCATGGTTAGGCAAGGGATTGGTTGATATTCAGCTTGCTCTTGGGGATGATGGACCCATTGTCAACCAGGTCTTGTAGATGATTTTTCAAAGTCCAGCATGATTCTGCTTCTTGTATGAGTCTTCTTTGAGTTGACCCAACTGGATTAAGTCTTCCACCTTAGTTGCAGTCGCAATGAGCGATTGGAACGTAGGCAAGTATTGTGTTTGAAGCTGTGACTGGTAGACAGGCAGTAAATTCTTGATTATTATGTCAACTTGTTCCTGTTCAGAGGGTCGGTTGATCATTTGAGCAGCTTTGGCTCTCCACCTCGAAAGGAACGAGGAGAAGGGCTCATTGTTCTTTTGTTTGGTGGTTTCTAGTTCCCTTCGAGTAACATCCACCTCCATATTATAGTGATATTGGGAATTAAATGCATTGCAGATGTCCTCCCAGGTCTTCATCTTAGACCGATCCAGGCTAACAAACCATCTTAATGCAGCACCAGTCAAAGATTGCTGAAACAACTGAGCAAGGAGCTCGCTGTTCAGGCCAAACGGGTTGAGGGCACCCACATACATTTTCAGGTGCGTTTTGGGACAAGTGGTTCCATCAAACTTGTCCATGTTGGGCATTTTGAACTTCGTGGGCAGTCTTGCTTCAGGGAACAAGGACAAGGAGTCCATGTCCACCACTTCCTTGTGTGTCTTAAGGGCAGTAATAGACCTTTCCAACAATTCCAGCTTCTCTCTCATTTTCTGAGCTTCCAGCTCAGAAGCAGTTCTAGCGGCCATGTCATCCAGGGCAGGGTTTGAGGACGTTGGTGCAGCACCGGGTCCCTGATTGGAAGCAGCAGGTCCACTTCCCCCAGCGGAAGCCCCATTTCCATTACCACCACCTAGTTCAGCTAATAGGGCAGTTCTCTGGGCAGCCAATGCCTCATTCATTCTAGCCTCCATTCTGGCTTCCATTTGTTCTATGAGGTTTTGGATGTCAGACAGTGATGCCATTGGTGCAATCGGGGTTGTTGGACTTGTGGGTGAGAGCTCAGTTGGTGTTTCGAGTACAGGTGGTCTTTGGAGGGGTACCTGTGAAAGGACATAGTCAAAACGATTAGACTATCCTATATAAGGTGTTTTCATAAGGTATGTGAGATAGTGTGAGGCAGGGTGCTTAGGGTTGGACACCTCGACTTTTCGAAAGGACCTAAGTTCTCAAAGACCTAAGTTCTCAAAGAAGATTTTTTTTTTTGGGCCTTAGGGGCCAAAATGTGAATTTTTGGGCCTTTGTGGCCAAATTGGGCATTTTTGGGCCTTTGAGGCCAAATTGAGAATTTTTGGGCCTCTGTGGCCAAATTGGGAATTTTTTGGGCCTCAGGGGCCGAATTGGGCATTTTTGGGCCTTTGGGGCCAAATTGAGAATTTTTGGGCCTCTGTGGCCAAATTGAAAATTTTTTGGGCCTCAGGGGCCAAATTGGGAATTTTTGAGCCTTTGGGGCCAAATTGGGAATTTTTGGGCCTCAGGGGCCAAAATGTGAATTTTAGGGCCTTAGGGGCCAAAATGGGAATTTTTGGGCCTTTGGGGCCAAGATGTGAATTTTTCAGGTCTCATGGACTAAAATGTGATTTTCCAGCTTTTGAAATGGAATGTTCTTTTTTTAATGAGATGATATGTCATGAATGCGCACAACATTACGTCATACTTTGTTTAATGATATGATTCGTATCATTGGGTGCATACAGTCCTAAAGGATAGGTTCTATAGGCTATGACACAAATAGAGAATTGGCTTATAAGAGGACCCTTGAACCTTGAGTAAGGATATACCTAACCACATGTGAAACAAAGAGTTTCGCGTGGGTCCAACGGTACGCATACTCATGGGCCACCCCCAAAAGGATTAGGGATGGTTTGCGGTAACAGGGAGGACGCTTTGGCTGTCCGTCGACATAATCAAAGAGACCTGCCGATCAGCGCTACTTGCTATCCAGACTCAGAAGTTTGAACAGAAAGAGAAGAAATTCATTTGAAATTCATTTTTTATGCAATGGAGAAAAGGATTCTCGATCGTGCAAATAAATCAACAAATTTAAATGTCTTAAACAAGTTTGTCAATTTGGTTCAAATCTCCTCATCAAGTATTCTTAAAGAAAGAACACTTGATTCGTGTTAGGGTACCCTGCGAAACAAAGCATATTAAAATAATGCCCTAAAGAAGGGCGGGTTAGTCTATGCAGCAATCGTAGTCTTCTTATGCAAAAAGATTACATGAATTCTCCCCAGCAGAGTCGCCAAACTGTGAACCCCTCCCCAAAATATCATAGGCATGTGAATGCATGTGACTAAGGAAGAAATGCACGTGATGTGTGAGTCGCCACCTTGTTTAATTATTTTAGGGTAAACTAGGAAAAAACCCTAAGTGACTCCGATCTTAATTAACCTAATTATTAGATTAATTAACCCAATGTTTAAGGCATGATGTGCAAACCCGAGATGGGTCCCGAGACTATGTCATGCTGATAAACTAACCATGAAAATGAATGGAATGCTCTGCATGGTGAATGATGTAATTGGACCAATTAAAATGTTTATGAGATTTTGACTTGCCACTCGGGGTTAAATCCCGAACGTGCCTACGTACTTCCGTTTGAATGGAAGATCAAAGTCCACGTAGTTCGATAGACCTTCTTTGAAGGGCTTTGAAGGGGATGCTTTATGCATGTGTGTGTGTATGCTTTGTGCATTTTGTTTAGGCATTTTGCCAAAGAGTTGATTTTTAGGCATTTGATGCCAAAAGTGTTGATTTTAATGGCTTTTAGCCAAAAAAGATTGATTTAGGCAATTGTTGCCAAAAATTGATGTGATTTGGGCGATTGTCGCCAAAATGATTGATTTAAGGCTTTTAGCCGAAAAGAGTTGATTTAGGCAATTTATTGCCTGAAAATTGATTGATTGGGCGTTTGTCGCCCAATATTGATTGACTTAAGGCAATTTATTTGCCAAAAGCAATTGTTTGAAGGCTTTTAGCCAAAAATTGTGATTTAAGCAATTGATCGCTAAAAAGTGGTTAATCTAATTTATAGGCAATTTGTTTGCCAAAAATTGATTGAACCGTGAGCAATTTGTTGCTAAGAAAACGTGTTTAATTGAAGCTTTTTAGTCACAATTATTAATTAATTGGACCTAAGCTAGGACTGTTCGAAATAAAGGCGATTATACCATAGCTATTAATTAACTAGGTATTTTAAGCCAATATTATCGGATCTAGGCTTAATACCACGATTATTAATTAACCGGGCATTTAGTCTAAATTTATTTAATTGAGGCAGTTTATTTGCCTAATGATGAAGTGAATGCATTTATGCAGTTATAGAATTATTAGGAGTAGAAAAGAAGCATGCATGAAGTGCTAAAATTAAATAGGTAGAGTTAAACTTACGTACCTGATTTAATCGTCAACCGCTTCTTAACTCCAGGTTAAGCTCCTCGTTAAGGGAATTAATTTTAACTTAATTTTAAATGACCAAGTATCACAACAATAAAATAAAACTTAAATTAAAAAATGCAAGAAAGCAGTAAAGAATCGCAAAGAGCGTAGGGAGAAGGAGCGTCCGTCAACACAGACTGAGTGTCTCAAAACGGAGCCCCAGAGCCGTTTTTTATAGGAAAAAATGTGACTCCGGGCGCCCCTGCCCGCCTTCGAGGGCGGGCATGCCCGCCTTCATGGGCGGGCGTGCCCGCCCATTCTGGGCGGGCATGCCCGCCCTCGAAGGCGGGCATGTGTGCCTGCCCGCCCATGAAGGCGGGCATGCCCGCCCTCGAAGGCGGGCATGTGTGCCTTTTCCCCTCTCTTTTTTTTTCTTTTTTCGTTCCGGAGGCTTTTCCGAGAGTTCCGGACCTCCAAATAATATTCCGAGACCAGTTCCGTGATCCTCGTAATTTTTCGGACATTTCAAGTACCATATTGGCATACTTCTGGTGAACTTCCAAAATGGCCTTTGGTTCGGCCCGGGCTGTTTGCAATCCGGGAAAACTGGCTCTTTGAGCCTCAAAATTTGAGTATTCACAGTCGACCGCAGCCGCTGTCGCCGGCGGCTGCCGCCGCCGCGGCCGACAAACTTTCTAGTTTTTTCATTCCGGAGGCTTCTCCGGTCGGACTGTTTGCAGTCCGGGAAAACTGGCCTTTTGAGCCTCAAAATTTGAGTATTCACAACACACAGTTATGATAAACACATGCGTGCAATAGATGTGATTGCTATGTGCAGTATTGTACACTTGAAGTGAACTAGAAAATATTAAAACTCAACACATGTATTGTCTCTGCTGAACAATTAGAAAGAAATTATCATGTAGAAAGTACATTCCTCCATGTCTTCATGCATTGAATTACTAGAGATCTATTATTGGACACTCAGAAAGGAAAAAGAACACACAGACTCAAGCACAATGTAGGATGGCCTTCGCTTTCCTTTTCAGAAATGTAGGCTCTTAAACGTATACCTTTTAAAATTGATAGCTGCCATAAAAGTCATTTTCTAGCAAATGCTAAGCAACAACTCACACAAGTGCTTGATATGACATTTCAACACTGTATTATTGTGGCCTCAAACTTGTACTTGATTTTTCACTAGAAATTCATTTCCTTTGTCTCATCTTATAGATGTGACTGTAAATTTTACTTTGTGAATTTTGGGATCCCCCTTTAATTGAGAAGTTGAATTCTGGTGCTGGGTAGAGAAAAAAAGGTCTGGATAAGCATTATCATATATCAACTTTTCATGAAAACTATTTTTTCGGTGACTTGACAGCCTCTTCTTGTCTGGTTCATCGTTTCTTCTTCTTATGTGCTTGCTTTTGCTGGGGTAAGTGAGATGGTAGTAGGAAGTTGCTTGCTTTCCACGTATTGTATAAAACTAAATATGTTGGAAGGGGTAATAATATTTTTGGTGTTTGAACTTTTTTTTCAATTTTTTTTTTACTCTATTGAATTTATTTTTTGTGCAACTTAAGAGCCGGATCATAATTTTTTAAAAATTAAGTGCATTTGGTTAGATTATGTTGCGAAACCTATTTTCCCTTGTAAGCAATCCCATCACTTGTGAAACCTGTAATGCCACATCTCATTCTGGTTATGATTCAACAACACATGGACGTGAATGATCCTAGTTTAGTATTCTTAATTTATTTTTTTTTTATGAAATGAATGATGCATTTGTGTTGGAGGCCTAGTAGTGGCCATTTTGCCTTTTGAGAATGTTGGTATGATATAGAAGTGTTTATTGAAGTGTGTTTTGATTTGAGATTTGATTGTGTTATGCTGAAGTGCTGCCAAATTTTTTAAAAAAAACTGAATATGCGGAATCGTACACTTACTATATTATAGTAAGTTTATATATATATATATATATATATATATATATATATATATAACCTTAGTTAGAAATAATGAACTTAGTGAGTTTACATTTATATATAGTTACCCTTATTATAGAAATAACCTTAGTAAGTTAGAAATGTAAATGGCACATTACATTTGGCATGTTTTAAGGATGGTTTAGACTAATGCAATTACATATAATTTGCCCTTTATAAACACAGTGTTAATTAGGTAAAAAAAAATACGAACTAATCGAGATTGGATGTACTGGAGGTACAAGGTCAATGGGATATTAAGACAAGAGTTCTTGCAAGGATTGGAGGCGTTTATACAGTTTGCAGTTGGTAATCCCAATTGTATGGATGGTAATAAGTTGAGGTGTCCATGTAATTACAAGAAGTGTCGAAATAGAGCCTTTTTAGATATCGATACAATTAAACTTCATTTATGCAAAAATGGGTTCGTGGAAAATTATTACGAATGGATACATCATGGTGAACCTCGAGTTTCCAGTGGGTCAGGCCACTCTAATCCAGTAAGTTTAGAAGGTCAGCCTTATCAATTTCAGTATGGTAATCAATGCAATGATATGGTAATCAATGCGAGTAGAGTAGAATGTCATTGGGTTAATATGGAGGAATCACCAAACTATGCAGCACAACAATTGTTTGACATGCTAAGTGCAGCTAACAATGAACTGTGGCCTAGATGCAAGAATCATTCAGTTTTATCTGTTGTGGCACGATTACTGCACATGAAAGCGGAGCACCATTTTTTAGAAAGGTGTTATAATGATTTTGTGTAGTTAGCAAAAGAAATATTGCCTGAAGGCCATTCAATGGTTGATAATTTTTACCGGACAAAAAAATTAGTTTGGGGATTAGGACTACCCGTGGAAAAGATTGATTGTTATCGTAATAATTCTATGATATACTGGGGCCTTGACTCCGAATTGAGAGAATGCAAGTTTTGTAATCTTCCAAGATATTAACGGTGGGGTCAAGGGACTGGTAGAGTAAAAAGAGAGAAGGCTTTCAAGAAGATGTATTATTTCCCTCTTGTTCCTCGCCTTCAAAGGTTATATGTATCTAAGGCGACAGCTGAACACATGAGATGGCATGCTTTGTATGAATATGAGGATGGTATAATGACTCATCCGTCAAACTCTGAAGCTTGGAAACATTTTGATAACAATCATCCTGTGTTTGCTGTTGATATGAGAAACATGAGATTGGGGCTTTGTACTGATGGGTTTCAGCCGTTTGGCCAATCAGGACAACAATATTCATCATGGCCTGTCATTGTCACACCATATAATCTACCACCGTCAATGTGTATGAAAGATGAATACATATTTTTGTGTATTATTGTACCTGGCCCTACTAATCCGAAACACAAAATTGATGTGCTACTGCAACCTTTGATTGCCGAACTGAATTATTTATGGCAATATGGGGTTGAAACGTTTGATATTTCGACCAATCAGAATTCCATAATGCGAGCTGCTTTGCTTTGGACCATCAGTGATTTTCCAGCATTTGGAATGTTATCTGGGTGGAGTACGGAGGCAAATTGGCTTGTCCTCATTGCATGGAAAACACTAATGCATTTACACTAAAAAATGGAGGTAAACAATGTTAGTTTGATTGTCATTGCAAATTCTTAGCAAAATCTCACCATTGGAGGAGAAATGGACAATGATTTAGAAAGAACACTGCTATTGCTGATATCCCTCCGCCTGTGAAGTCTGGAGCTAAAATATTAAAGAAATTGAAGATCTGGGGCTTATGAAAGTTATAGAGTTAGGTGCAGAAGAGGTAAATGGAAGAATTGGCAGGAATAGTGGGTGGAAAAAGCTAAGCATCTTCTGGGATTTACTTTACTGGAGTTCACTTCTTATCCGTCATAACCTTGATGTGATGCATATAGAAAAAAATGTGTTTCAAATTATGTTCAACACTGTCATGAACATTGAGGGGGAAACCAAGGATAATGCAAAAGCGAGAGCAGACATGAAGGAAATTTTTCATCGTCCAAAACTCAAGCGATTGTACTTACTAGTAAGTTTCCAAAGGCATGTTATTCTTTAGATAAACCCCAAAGGCAATTATTGTGTGAATGGGTCCAATTATTAAGGTTTCCAGATGGATACTGTTCAAATATGGGTAGATGTGTGGACATGAGGAAGTACAGATTGTTTGGCATGAAAAGCCATGACTGTCATGTTTTCATGCAAAGATTGATCCCTGTGGCATTCTGGGAATTATTGCCAGGGAAAATTTGGGAAGCAATGACAGAATTGAGTCTCTTTTTCAAGGAATTGATGATGATTGTTATCTGATGCGATGATATGAACCAATTAGCACGAAAAATCCCAGTAGTGATATACAAATTGGAGCAAATTTTTCCACCCGGCTTCTTTGATTCTATGGAGCATCTACCGGTTCATTTTGTGAACCCTCCCCCGAAGGCAAAATTTGTGCTAGAACAAGGTATGCTCACGTGTATGTTTTATGAAGTCGCCACCTAGTTTATTTTTATGAGGGAAAACTAAGAAAGAACCCTAAATGACTCCAATTTTAATTAACCTAAGTCTAGGTTAATTATCCCAAAGTTTAAGGCACAATCTACGAACCCGAGGTGGATCCCGAGACTATGTCATGCTGATTAACTAACCTAAGTGTGAATGTTTTGCAAGGTAATGATGCAATTGGACCAATAAAGTGTTTTGATGATTTCGACTTACCGCTCCGGGTCAAATCCCGAACGTGCCTACGTACTCTCGTTTGAATGAGAGATCAAAGCCGACGTAGTTCGATAAAACCTATTTAAAGGCATCTTAAAGGGGTATGCTTCATGCATGAGTGTGTGTATGCTTTGTGCATTTTTTAGGCATTTTGCCAAAGATTGATTGATTTGTTGTTTTAGGCATTCGTTGCCAAAAGGTGCTTGATTGGGCAATTTATTGCCAAAAAATGATGTTTGGGCTATTTATCGCCAAAATGGTTGATTAAGGCATTTGTGCCAAAAGTTGGGCAATTTGTTGCCAAACATTGGTTAGGCGATTTGTCGCCAAAATGATTAAGGGCATTTGTGCCAAAAGGGGTTTTGTTGGGCGATTTGTCGCCAAAATGATTAAGGCATTCGTGCCAAAAGATGATATGTAATTTAGGCAATTTATTGCCAAAGAAAAGGTGATTATTTGGGCGATTTGTCGCCAAAAAGATGGTTATTTGAATTATAGGCAATCTGTTGCCAAAAAAAACGTGATTGATTGAGCTGTAGGCAATTTGTTGCCAAAACGTGATTGATTAAGGCTTTTAGCCACAATTATTGATTAATTGGACTTTTAGCCGGACTGTTCGAAATAAAGGCAATTACACCGTAGTTATTAATTAACTAGGCACTCTAGCCAATATGTTCGAAGTTTAGCATTAATACCACGATTATTGATTAACCGGGCATTTTAGCCTAAACTTATTTACTTAAGGCAGTTTGCTGCCAAAATGATTATGGTGTGAATGCAGTTGTTTAATTAGAATTAGGAGTAGAAGAGAATATGCACAAAATGCTGAAATTAAATAGGCAGGGTTTCGTTATTACCTGAGTTAATCGGCGGCCGCTTCTTAGCTTCAGTTTGAAAATTCCAGATTAAGCTCCTCGTTTGGGGAATATTAATTAAAATTAATTTAATTAAGTGACCAAATATCACAACAGCAGAGTAATAAAAGCCTACACTAAATGCAGAAAAGCAGTAAAAGAACCGCAAGGAGCATAGGAGAGAAGAGAGCGTCCATCAACACAGACTGAGTGAGTAAAACTGTCGATTCGGGGCTGTATTTATAGGAAAAACCAGTCTGGAGGGCGGGCGCCGTCGCCCTATTTGCTAGTTTTCCATTCCAGAAGCTTTTTCGGGAGTTCCGTACCTCCAAAAAATATTCCGGGACCAGTTCTGCGATCCTCGTAATTTTCCGGACGTTTCAAGTTCCATATTGGCATACTTTCAGTGAACTTTTCGAATGGCCTCCGGCCCGGCCGGACTATTTGCAGTCTGGGAAAACAAGCTTTTTGAGCCTCAAAATTTGAGTATTCACACATTTGCCCTATGAATGTCATGTAGCAGGACCGATACAATATAGACGGACGTATCCATTTGAGAGGTGAATCACTAACATCCCATTCTAATCATTACATATTTTATTTCAACTCATATTTACATATTGGCTTTGTACAATTACAGACACCTGTAGAAAATTAAAAAGAATGTACGCAATAAGGCAAAGGTCGAGGGATCAATTTGCAATGCATATTTGGTGCAAGAAGCTTTCACCTTTTGTTCACACTACTTTGAACCACATGTTTACACCAAGCATCAGAGAGTGCCACGAAACGATGACAGAGGAGATCGAATAGAATCTGAGTTAGAAGGAAATCTAACAATTTTCACCTATCCTGGGCGTACGATTGGTAAATCAAAAAAAAGACGATTGACTGATGCAGAGATACGAGCAGCTCAAACCTGTATTTTGTTGAATTGCGAAGAGATTACACCATTTGTACAGTAAGTATAAATATTGTAAACAGTCTAAACCCGGTTTGGGGTGTAGTTAAATCATATTAATGATAATTTTGTTCGTTCATAAATAGGAAATATATCAAGCTTTTGCATATATCAAGCTTTTGCGGCTTCAAAATCCCAATTTTACTAATACTGCAGTTGATGCAAAACTGGACTCCAAATTTGTAGAATGGTTCAAATATTATGTAAGTTACTTTCTAGCTACACAACATGGAATGTACATTATTAGATCTCACTCATGTCATTACTATTTCCCATAGGCTCGAAGCTCAGAAAGTGATATTGGTAACAGATTCATTACGGATCTAGCAAAGGGACCTCTTCCGGTTGCTAATGCTTACTCTAGCTACCATGGTTACAAATTTCACACTGAGGGTTATTGGAAAAGAAGAAAGACAATGAACAGTAGTGTTTGCATAAAGGGATCAAACTACAGTGACGTGTCAAATGATTTTTATGGGAAATTGGTTAAGGTTTTAGAGTTAGAATATCCAAGCCTACCAATCAAGTGCACAATCTTATTCAAATGTGAATGGTTTGATCCTACGCCAAACGTTGGCATGAAGGTTCATCCTAAGTATAATCTTGTAGATATTAATCAAAGAAGAAGATATACAAAGTATGAACCTTTTGTGTTGGCAATGCAAGCTGCACAGGTGTACTATGTCCCATATCTATCGTTTAAACGAGATCGTTGCGATTGGATGGCAGTGTGTAAAATCAAGGCCAGATCAGTTGTTCATGCACTTGAAACCAAACAATCTGCTTCACTCGTAGTGTCGGAGCCATTTCAAGAAGTTAGGGCTGATACGCAACTGATGCAAGTTGTTGAAGATTTAACAGATAGATTGGATGATGAAAGCGGAACTTATGTTGAAATAGGAGCATCGAATGATGAAGAGGAAGAAGATCAAATCATCACGGGTACCTTAGAAGACGAATATCAAGAAGAGGAAGAAGAGGAGGAGGAGGAGGAAGCAAATGATGATGAAGACACTTAATACTTAGAACAATTTTAATGTTATAAATTGCCAGATGTATATCTAATATTATTAATGAAGAATTTTAATGTTATTCACTTTCTTTATACATATTTACCACATGTTCTACAATTCATATAATTGTATACATACATATCTAGGTTCTGATATCTGCAGTACAGATGGCTAGAGGGAGGGCGTTTAATTCAAACGCGTCCGGCAGTGGTTCGCATGGAGGTCGTGGCCAAGGACGCAGTACATATGGACGAGGAGGGACTATCCCTCCTTCTTCTTCAGGTACGTCTGGGGCTTCATCCTCTGCCTAGCCTCCCATGCCGCCATCACTTCCTTCTGTTCCTTCCTCTTCTACCCCACTTTCTGGACCAGTAGAGTCTTCACCAGCTTCACAGTCACCTACTGCACCGGGTAATCATAAATGTCATTACTGTCATTTCAGTTATATATTAATTATTTATCTGCATTTATAGCATTTGTCACTTCTTTTGCAACTTCATCAGAGCCACGTAACAAGCTCAGTTTGGTAGCGGGACAGTAAGTACTTATTTACTTTTTCCTCTATACTTGGTTTTATTCAGATTTTGATGCTTTCGTCTACTTATATTTCTCTTGTGTTTTTTTTTTCTCAGCATATATCCATCCTCTCGAGCATCAAGGCAAATTATGAGGATAATCAAGCTACAACTCGATAAAGATGGATACACATGGGATGCCGTACCACAAGAGGCGAGAAACTTTTATTAGGAAGAGTTTCAGGTACGATTTGGTTTAAGTTATATCATCATTCAATGTTTACAATTAATCAAGATACCTCTTCTTATTGAAATTTTATTTTTCATTTTTGCAGAACCATTTCGTATGGGAAGAGGCAATTACGGCTATGCTAAAAGTGGCTTGGGAGAAATTATGCGTTAACCGATATGCTGACTTTACCTATAGGATGCGAAAAAGCAGTAAGAAGCAACGATACGACACTGGATCGTGCAGATGACCAACCTAGTAGATTTGATTTTGGACCTTTTTAGGTTTTTATTTTTCAAATTTTGTACAGTACATTACATTAACAATTACATTTTTATATTGTTATTGAATGCGATTGTGAGATATATATATATATATATATATATATATATATTTATTTATGTTGAAAGAATATTTCGTATTTCTTTTTCTTGTGTCTTATATTTTCAATCTCTACACCACTATAGATATACACAAGATTGTTCCAATATAGGAAGTAATCTAAATAGGAATAAACCTAAACTAGGAAAGACAATAAACTTAAACTAGGAAAGACAATATTGACTTTAATTACAAAGATTTCAACACTCCCTCTCAAGTTGGTGCATAGATATTACTCATGCCCAACTTGCAAACTAAAGGATGAAACAATTTGCTATTCAAACCCTTTGTGAAAACATCGACTAGTTGCTCTTTTGAAGCTGTATAGGAGACATTTATAAGTCCTTCAACTATCTTCTCTTTTATAAAGTGACAATCAATCTCTATGTGCTTAGTTTGATCATGCTGGACTTGATTATTCATAATACTGATGGCTGCTTTACTATCACAAAACAAGGATATATTTGTTGTTTCAACCAACTTTAACTCTTCCATTAATCTGCGCAACCATAGGAGTTCACATATTTCCTATGCCATAGCTTTATATTCTGCTTCTGCACTGGACCTTGCAACAACAGCTTGCTTCTTACTTCTCCATGTGACAAGGTTTCCTCCAACAAAAACACAATATCCTGAGGTTGATCTCCTATCATTAAGAGGAACCAGCCCAATCCGCATTTGTATAGCCTGTTATTGTGAAATGGCCATGTTTAGAAAATAAAAGTCCTCTACCAGGAGGTGATTTTAAATATCTTCGAATCCGATGCACAGCTTCTAAAGTGAGACTCCCGAGGGTCATGCATATACTGACTCACTAAACTTACAACATAGGCAATATCTGGTCTAGTATGGGCAAGGTAAATCAACCTCCCGACCAATTTTTGATACCTACCAACATCAACTGAACTTCCCACTCCAGCTTGAAGCTTATGATTGGCTTCAATAGGTGATTCTGCAGGTTTACATCCCAACATATCAGTTTCTTTAAGGAGATCAAGGATGTACTTTCTTTGAGAAATAAAAATCCCTTTTTCTGATCTAGCAACTTCTATCCCAAGGAAATATCTCAACTTTCCCAAATCCTTAATCTCAAACTCCCTAGCTAACAAATTTCTCAAGTGAGTCATTTCTTCTTCATTATTTCCAATCATCACTATATCATCAACATAAACAATAAGCAATGTGATCTTACCTTGATGATGTTTAATGAACAAAGTATGATCAGCATCGCTCTGAACGTACCCAAAAGAAAGCATAACTTTACTAAACCTTTCAAACCATGCCCTTAGTGATTGCTTCAGCCCATATAATGACTTCTTTAGCTTGCAAACTTTTCCTCTGGTCTTGTCATCATCAAATCCAGGAGGAATCTCCATATATACCTCTTCTTTCAAATCACCATGTTAAAAAGCATTTTTAACATCAAACTGATGTAATTCCCAGTCAAGATTGGCTGCACAAGACAACAAAATTCTGATTGTATTCATCTTGGCTACAGGGGCAAAAGTTTCCTAGTAATCAACTCCATAGGTCTGACTGAACTCTCTAGCTACCAATCTGGCCTTGTACCTCTCAATGGAACCATCTGCCTTATGTTTAACTGTGAACACCCATTTACATCCAACTGGCTTCTTTCCTGATGGAGGAGTTACAAGATCCCATGTCTCATTTTTTGCCAAAGCTCTCATCTCCTCAACCATTGCAGCCTTCCATTTTGAGTCCTGTAATGCCTCTTGCCAATCCTACAGTATAGAAACAGAAGAAACAAACAAAACAAAGGCTCTATAGGAAGGGGACAGGGCATTATAGGAGATGAAATAGGAGATGGGATGTTTAGTGCATGTTCTAACTCCTTTTCTAAGAACAATAGGAATATCAAGGTCATTGTCAGAAGGGCTGGAATCAAGATTAGGATCAGAATCATCAAGAATTAAAGAAGACTCACCAAGTTCTTGTTCGGCTATATTTTCAGAGCCTAAAATTGGAGAAGACGGTTGATCAGAGGTCTCATGGTCCATGGTTGTATCTGTATTAGTCCGCTGTGTGTAGGTTTTCAAATCAGGTCTATCCAATATTTCTAGAGGTTTGGGTGGTTGTTCTCTCCTACTATCTATGTCTACAGGAAACTCCCCCTGGAAAGGAATGTCATTCATCACCTCTTCCATCTGATATTTCTCCCCTTGAAGAGGTGATTGGGAAGGAAAATAAGACTCAAATTCCCGAAATGTAACATCCATACTCACAAAATATTTTCTAGGAGGATGATAACACTTGTAACCTTTTTGAGTAGTAGAGTAACCAACAAACACACACTTCAAGGCTCTAGGATCTAATTTGCTTAGACCATTCTGATGAACAAAACAAACACAAACAAAGACTTTAGGAGGTACAATATAAGAGTTTTTTCCTTGAAGAACCTCTAATGGAGTTTTAAAATTTAAAGTAAGAAGAGGCATACGATTGATAAGGTAAGCAGTAGTCAAAATAGCATCCCTCCAATATGGTTTGGGAAGATTCATAGTGAACATGAGAGACCTAGCTACTTCCAGTAAATGTCTATTTTTCCTTTCCGGGACTCCATTTTGAGCACTAGTATTGACACAACTAGTTTGATGCATAATACCATTAGAATCTAAATAGGTACGAAAAACTGCATTCATGTATTCAGTACCATTATCAGTTCTTAGGATTTTAACATGCGCAACAAACAAAGTACAAATCATTTTATGGAAGTTCTGAAAACACGAAAAAACTTCATTTTTTGTTTTCATTAAATAAATCCAAGTCAATCTAGTGCAACAATCAATAAAGGTCACAAACGACCTATAACCAGAAAGAGAGACAGTTTTAGTAGGACCCCATACATTAAAATGAATAGTAGCAAGAGGAATAAAGCTTTTATTATTAATTGGAGAATAAGAATGCCTGGTGTGTTTGGCAAGTTCACAAGCATCACATACTAATGAATCGAAATCACACTTAGCAAATAAAGTGGGAAATAAACGTCCTAAAACAGAAAAAGAGGGATGTCCTAATCTCCTATGCCATTGAATAACTTCATGGGAAGAATTTCTAGAAGTTCCTAACAAAGCTTGACCGGTACCCGAATTTGAAAAATGACAAACGTCATCCAATAGATACAGTCCATCGCACAAGCTACCACTGCCAATCGTTCTCTCTGTGTTCAGTTCCTGAAATATACAATGAGTAGGGTAAAAGGTTACTTTGCAATTAAGCGCTTTTGTGATTAAGCTAATAGATAACAGATTAATAGGGAATCTAGGAACATGAAGAATAGAGGAGAGTTTAATATTGGAAGTGCAGTTAATAGAACCTGTGCTAGCAATTGGTACTAAGGAGCCATCCGCAATACGAATTTTTTCTGTGCCTTGATACTTAGAATATGTGAGGAAAGGTTTTATGGAGCCTATTGTATGTTTATTTGCTCCTGAATCTATAACCCTAGAGGGTTTTGCAATTTTTGCAAGAAAGGTAAGAAAAGCATTACCTGAATTAACAAAATTAGAAGCTACAGTCTGAGTTGAGGAAGAATCAAGCTGTGACAACAATCGTTTCAGGGACTAAATTTCCTTATCAGAAAAGCTACCAGTAGTAGATGTTTCCTCACATAAAGCTCAACCATCAAATATGTGTGCCTGCAATCTAGAAAAACTGACCCGCTTTCCTCTACGCCCTTTAGTTGGGCGTCCATGTAATTTCCAGCAGACCTCCTTAGTGTGCCTGTTCTTACCACAATAGTCACAAAATAAGTGATCTATGTCTGAAGAAGCATTCTTGGTAGCCTGTATATGTTCTCTTGCAGAATTAGCAAGCAACCCTGCTTTATCAACTGTAGATATGTTAACCATAGCATTCCTCCGAGTCTCCTCTTGCTGTACAAATGAATATGCTTGTCGCAAGGATGGAAAAGGATCTCATCCAAGAACTTGGACTCGAATCTGATCAAACTCGTTGTTTAGGCCAGCCAGAAAATCATACACACGTTCTACTTTAATCAACTTCTAAACTTGAGTCGCATCATCAGTACATTTGGCTTGAAAGTCTTGGTAATAATCCAATTCTTGCCATAACCCACTAAGTTCAGCAAAATACTGAGCAATAGTCAAATCTCCCTGCTTGGTTTCATGAACTTTTTATCGCAATTCATACATCTGAGCATAGTTTCCAGTTTGCGAATACGTCTGTGAAGCGACATCCCATATCTTCTTAGCTGTATCAAGAAGCAAATAGCCTCAGGAAATAGTTGGCTACATGGAATTTATTAACCAAGACATAATAAGAGAATTCACGGATTTCCATTTATTAAAGCCTGAACCTATCGAAACTGGTTTAGTGGTGCCACCATCAAGGTATCCCTACAAACCTCTTACTTCAATGAATAATAAATAAGATCGAGACTAAGCCAGGTAGTTCATTCCACCTAACTTCACCGAGCTAATCTGAAGAGAGGGGCTCTCTGAGTGAAAACCCATATCTACCTTTTTTCTGTCACCCATATTGTCAGAAAAAAAATTTTAAGCGGCAGTGCCGAAGAACCAGCAGCGGTAGAAAGAAACCAAAAAAGGAAAAAATTGCAAAAAAGTAAAACTGGTGCTGAAGGACCGGCAAGAGACCAACGCCATAACAAATCGAGGCCGCCAGAATAAAAAATGTCGACGAAGCTCGCCAAAAATAGCCGCACGCGTCGGCGCGTGAAGAACGGCTAGAAGCTTCTGGAGGCGCGTGTGCACACGCGCGTGATGGCATGGCGACGCGATTTGGACGGAGGGCCGATCGGCCGTCGCGCTTCCTTCTAAGCCGGGCGGTGACGATCAACTCCTACTCCTAGCGGTATTGTGTGTATGTCAGTCCACCCAGAAACCGAAATTATCACCGAAAAATTCACGGCAATGGCTCTAATACCATGTTGAAAGAATATTTCATATTTCTTTTTATTGTGTGTTATATTTTCAATCTCTACACCACTATATATATACACAAGATTGTTCCAATATAGGAAGTAATCTAAATAGGAATAAACCTAAACTAGGAAAGACAATAAACCTAAATTAGGAAAGACAATATTGACTTTAATTACAAAGATTTCAACAATTTATGCTGATTTTCACAGGTGTAAAAAATTATGGTTTTATAATATTTTTTTTTTTTTTTGTAATTGTATATTTGCAACAGATTTTGGAACCGAATTGCAACCAAATATATAACCGTTAAATTTAAAATTACGACAGATCACCGACCAAAATTTGCGACCGATTTGTGATAAATATTTCATAATTGCGACAGACACATTCTGCGACCAGTTTGCGACAGCGTTTTAGAAGGAAAAGACGATCATATTTTGCAACCGATATTTATAATTTTGCGACTGATCCTTCGGTCGCTACTTTGCGACCGATTAGTTAATCGGTCGCAAAAAATTTTACGACGAGCACTTTTGCGACCGATAAGCATCGATCGCTGATTGTATTTTGCGACCGATTTCTTGCACAAATCAGTCGCAAATTAGCGTTTTTTTTTTTTTAGTGTACAATTCGTGAACCTTATTGAGCTGAATTCCTTATGCTCAAGTTTGGTTCGTTTATTTTTACAAGCCTAAAATTTTGCTAAAGTATTGTTCATTTAGAAACTGAACTCGAACCGAACTGAACTTTTATCGAGGCAAGCCTCGAATAGTTCGCAAACGGTCTGATTCATTTACGACTTGACCTTTATATAATGAAATACAACTATTTTCATCCCTATTTTTATAGAAATTCTTTTTAAAGTCTCTATACATTTTGTCCTAACTTTTAGTCATTCCATCTGATTTAGTGAGTTTTGTTTGTTAAGTGAACATAAATTGACTTCAATAACCTCACCATTTTATTTCAAATAATTTTCTTTCTCTTCAACACCCTTAATTTCCCATCTCTCTCTTGTTCTTCGTGCGATTTTTTGTTTGTACAAACCCAAACTTGTCGCTCAACAACAACAAAAGCCATTTTTCATCAGATGGTGGTTTTAGACAGTTGGTTTTTATAAAGATGGATTAATGAAAACCCTAATTTCTCTATCGCTCTCTATCCATAACATCACACATTTCCTCCCCTCTCTTTATGTGTGCAATTTCATTAATAATAATGAAAACCAATTCAAAATCGTTGCCTACAAAGAGAAACAGATTCTTTTGTAGATATATGAAGTTAAGAGCTCTTAAAGAACTCAGGAACTCCAAAATTAGCATTAGATCTCAAAACCCATTTTACTGACTCAAATCAATTAATTACCTATTGTGTCAACTCACGCGTGTCTTCTTCTCAAATCTATGCAATTGTTCAAGTTCCTCAACTCCTGTGCAAGATTTATGATCCTTATTGCTTGATTTGTGTTCTTTCTCAATTTTGGTCCTTCTAATCCTCTTTTGGAGTCTAACGGTAATAATATTTATATTGATTCTTCAATTACTGTTCAATAATGATGTTTTGGTTGCTTATTGATTAAAGCGGTGGATAATTTAAATTGGGTTTCAGACTTTTGTTGTGAATTTACTTCTATTTATTGTATTTTCCTGTAATAATTGAGTATTTGTTAATAATTAAAAGGAAATAGAAAAAGATGATGATTAAAAAGAAATTGCACATATAATTGAGTTTTTGTTAATTTTTGTCTCCATGTTAGAATAACAGATTGTATAATATTAGCAGCATGATTAGGCAATCAAGTTAAGATTGTACAAGTCTGGTACCGATACCATACAATTCTTAAGCAGAATTGGAACCGAACTAAAAATTTGGTTCCTTCATTTTTAGGAATTGGAATCAGAACTAAAGGACTAAAGAACTAGAACCATACCGCCAAATTTTTTGTTCTTCGGTTTTTTCGATTTTGATTCTTTAGTTCCGGTTCCGATTTCAGTTTTTCCATTGAAAATTATTAATTATTTTATTATTAAAACCCATTACAATGTTCCTTTATATAAAAATAGGGATAATGTTAATTTTTGTGTATGTACTTCTCATTTTTTTCTATTTTGGTGTTTGAATAGAAAATTATGACAATTGAATATCCAAACTTGTATTTTTTTTTTTTTCAATTTAGTGTCTCCTGCTGACATGGACAACCGAAAAATTTAATGGGACTAATTAAGACCCACAGATGCCTATGTGTCCCCTTATATGGACTGACATTTTTCCACGTAGGCTGACAGCATAATAAAATTAATAAAATGACTCATTTACCCCAATCTAATACCACCCCAAACACCTTTTCCCCAAAAAAATCTAACCTAATCACGATTCAAAGCAAAGCCCCCGGTTCTTTCTTTCTCCCCAGCTCTTCCGCCGTTCTTCTATGGCAAAGGCATACCCTTGGCTCCAGAAAGTTCACTTGAAGCACATGACCGTGATGGATGATAATCTTGTGCTACTTGCAGAGTTACTTTTGGGATTTAAGGAGCTTGTGCTAGTGTGTTGTGATGAGTTTGGCACTTGTGGGCTTGCTGTGGTTGCTAGTAGATGCAGGTATATGAGTTTTTGATTTTATACTAGTATGTGTTTATATTTATTGTGGTTTATGTTAGTAATGGCAAAGTAGATCTGATTATAGTGTTGGCTTTTTTTGGAGACTTTGAAACTTTTCTGGGTTTCGTTTATCTTGGCTTTTGTTTGTAATTATGTGTCAAAGCCTAAGTTGAAGCATTTGATTAGCATAATAATTTTCTAGGTTCATATTTGTAGAAGGCATGTTTAGACTGTGCTATAGTTTGAAACTGATCAAAAGTATATTCATTGAGGTTGGGATTATTTTTTCTGATCTATTTCGTTTATTGCGTTTTCATTTAGGTTAGAGTTTTGGGGTTAATAAATTGGAGAAAATGGGTCTTTCATTAATTTTGCCACGTTGTCAGCCTATGTGGAAAAATATCAATTCATGTGGAAAAATGTCAATCCAGGTAAGTGGACACATAGGCGTCTGTAGGTCTCAATTAGTCCCATTAGATTTTTTGATTGTCCATGTCAGCAAGAGGCACCAAATTGACAAAAAAGAAATGCAAGTTTACAACTCAATTGTCATAATTTTCCGTTCAGACAATAAAATATAAAAAATGATAAGTACATGCACCAAAATTAACATTATCGCGTAAAAGAATATTCTAATGTAATAAAATTGAGGAATTGGTTAATTAAATTAATAATACAAAGTTTTTATTGTCTAATAACATGATATAATTTCAATTAAAAAATGATATAACTTAGATTTAAATAGGAAAACCAATATAATCAATCAAATAAGATTGTCTCAAAATAGAAACTTAGTTTAGTTTGGTATAATGTAGTTAATATAGTACTTTAACAATGTGTCACTTATAACTTGAATAGGGGCAGCTTAATGGTAAAGAATATTTGCAATATTGATAATCATGGCTTAGGTCACGAGTTTGATTTTTTGCAATGTAAACTCCCCTTGGGCTAGCCTTTTTTCCTCTATGGGAGAGCGAAGATTAGTCAGGTTTGTGAATTGTTAAAATAGATATGGGTCTGGACTAGTCAGGTTTGTGAATTGTTAAAATGGACGCGGGCCTGGATACTGTGTCACATATAATTAAACTACTTTTTATTTAAATAATAGAGATAGTAAAATACTATATATACATTTATGAATTGTCATGTTGTTAATATAAATGATGAAAATCATCGGATATTAATTTTTTATGTGGAATAAATAATTTTAATGGTACAACGGCCCGAACGATTAGACTTAACATTATACTCTATTTGTATTATTAATTAAATAGTATCAACTAATAAAGAATTCGTTTTCAAATAATCAAATATAATGCCTACTAAAAATACGAAATGTACCAAAACATTAAAGAAGAAATATATGTATAAATCGGTTTATCGATTTGATTCGGTTCAGTTCAATTCTAGTATAGCTCTAGTGTGATTGCCATACAATTCTTTATAAGAACTGGAACCAAAATAAAAATAATAAATTGCATCTGGTTCGGTATGGTTCAACTCCTATTATATCGATAATTTCTCGATTCCGATTTGATTCAGTATGGTTCCTCAATTCAGTTTGGATCCCTTAGAAACCATGCACAATCCTGATTCAAGTTGCTGTAGCGACTTCTTTGATATTAATTGAATTTTTTTTATTTTTTAAGAAATTATTTTAATTTTATTTTTTAATAGTTTTTTATAAAATTAAATGAATCCTCAAATTTAATCCTACCTTTTCATTTCAGTTTGATTGTCAAGAAAATATGGGAAAAAAAAAAAAGAAAACTATGAAAATATGATTGGTTTTTGTTATTATTTGTTTAATAGAAAAATGTAAGACTATTTTTGGATTAATATTTTATTCTCTCTTTTGAACCCTGCTTTTCTCACTTGACAAACAAAATTCATGGAAAAAATTGAATGGAAGGGCTAAAGGTTAGGATGGAATGAAAATATAACGATTTCAAAAAGCATTTGTAAATAAGCATAAATGAAGTTGTTATATACAAGGACATATAGTCATAATTTTTCTTTTAATAAAATTTTTATCTCATCATCTCCTTGTTCCATTGCTTTTCTTCATCATATTTTAAGCTAAAACCCTCTTTCAATTGTTAAAAAAAAGTAATTCAAAATTTTAAAAAAATATTAGAATGAATAAAACCATAAAATGAAACTGAATTACCAATTTATGGAAATGCTCAAACCAGGTGGTCCTATATCAATTACCTTTTTTTTTTGGATTTGAAATACTTTATAGCCAGAGGTGGCCACGGTTCTGGAACCCGCGGTTCCGGTTCCAAAAAAACTGGAACCGGAACCAAACCAAAAAGTTTCGGTTCCGGTTCCGGTTCCGGTTTGGAACCGAAAAGTTACACTTCCGGTTCCGGTTTCAGTTCTGGTACGGTGACAAAACCGACGATTCCGATTTGACATATCTTTAATCGCATAATTTAAATTTTAAATTTTGAAGACTGATTTTCAAAATTTAATAAATTTGTAAAAGTTATTTGTAAAAAAAATACACCTAAAACATTAAAAAATACTTCAATTAAATTTATTTTTTTAAAGACTTGAACATAATTATTTTTTAAAAAAAAACTCTTCAACTGAATTCTTGAAAAATTTAAAAAAAAAAAAACAAAACTGACAGTTTCTAACGGCTAGAACCGCCGGTTCTAACCGGCCGGAGAACCGGCGGTTCCAATCCGGTTCCGACCGGTTTTCTGGAACCGTCGGTTTCGGTTCCAGAAATCTGGAATCAGAACCGAATCGGAAATCTCCAGTTCCAGTTCCAGTTCGGACCAGTTCCGGTTCGGACCGGTTCCGGTTCGGACCGATTCCGGTTACAATTCGGGACCGGTTCGAACCGACCATAATATGGCCACCCTTATTTATAGCATACACCATTCACATAAGAAATTAACCTTCAATTTTTTTAGAATTATCCATTTTTCTTTTCCACTTGGCATCTTTTACCAATCACCACTAAGAAATTGATGAATTGGTGGTTTTTCTTTTTTTCATTTTTTTCAAACGTGAAACATTACATTTTCATAATAATGGGATTTGTATCCTTTCTTTCTCAAATCTGTCTCAACTGCAATCTTATCTGCCACCGGGTTGGCATTTGCAAACCCAGATTTAGTGGCAACTGCGCTCGATAAAACAACACCAAAGAGAGTGGGGATGTAGCCATGGAAGAACATTTTGTGCTAGAAGATAATCGTGTAGTTATGCCTCTCGTTAATATATAGAATTATGAAAAGAAAGACTAAACTAAAAGAATCAAATAAATGAAAATTCAGAAATATAGCATATATTGGATCCTGTTAGAGATATCACCCTTCACATGTGTAATTCACTAAAAACCCAAATAGAAGAAAAGGCTAATATCTAACAAGAACATCCAAATAAATACAAAGTGACAATTCAAAAATATTTTGTAACTTTCCTTCTCAGTTTTATTTAATATATATATATTATTTTCTAAATTACTGCAATTTTAATTTTTTTTTAATTTATTGGGAGATCCAATAGATAGAAATAACATTGGCACTAGGGCTATAAAATAAAGGGCAGCCCTCTCCTTACTTCACCAATTTGATGAAAACTCTTATGGTCGAGAAGATTCAAACTTGAGTCCTCTGACTCCTGTTGCAATTTTTAAATTGTTCCATGCAATGACATAGTTTTGATGAGATTGGGAAATAAAATTTGATTTTTTTCTTTAGATAAATTTGTTTAAAATGAATTAGCAATTGCAGCTTGCGATGAGATGGTTTTGATGAGACTGCAAATTAAAATTTGATTTTTTCTTTAGATAATTTTGATTAAATTGAATTATTTGTTTAGCAATTGCGCATTCGTTATGAAACTTATTGATACCGATTTGACATTTTTTTTTTTTTAAAATCTATACAAAATCAAAGAGAATGAGATATATTAATTTCAGAGCCTTCAATAGTAGTTAGAGATGGAAGTGAGACGGGTATTTTAGGGTATCCGCTTTACTTCGATCCATTTAATAAAAGTATGGATAGTTTTAAAACAGGTTTAAGATGGATGCAGGTAGTGAAAGTACTACCTGCAACGGATACGAGTAGTGTATGGGTATAAGACTCTGGGTTCTCACTATCCATTACCTGCTATAATAAATAGTTTTAGCCATGGATATGTGGATATCTATCCATTTATTAGTAAACACATTTTAAATAAGTTCGATTTTGGATAGTTTAAAATTTGCTTTTATCCATTTAAAAGGCACTTTAAATGGGTTTGGATACATGCGCTTCAACAGACATTTAAACGGGTTTAGTAATGGATACAGGTAATTATAGTTCAAAATTCGCACATACCCACCCCTGCTTCCATCTCTAACAGTAGTGTGTATTTGCATATATAATGATTTTCCAATATAAAAGCTATTTGAGTTTTTAAATATTACTACTAATTATTTCACATTAAATTAATTTCTTTTCAATAAAAGGAAGTTTAATTCATTCACGACCTAATACATAAATTTATCCCTAAAGTTTATGCATATAATTTTGTGGCATGCTCGTGTTTTGAGACCTATCATTACCCTAGAGTTATCAATTTTACGAACAACTATGCCCCTTGCCACATCGACAAAGCATCCGTAAACATCAAATGCACGAGGGAGAGTGACAGGTCAAAAATGCTGCCAATGTGGACTTCTTTTCCTCTTCATCTCTAATAAAATAAAATCTCTCTTTGAAATTTGATCAAACAAAAAAAAAAGATGAGCATCTCCAAAAACCATAACCAAGAAAGTTCAGAAACCAAACAATATCAAAAAACAAAGTTTTGCTCGAGCATTCTATTAAAGATAATCCTAAACCTTTTATACTAAGGAATTTGGCATCCCTGAGATAGAGGTTTTAGAAATCAAGAAACCCTTAGGATTCATAAAACTTCTAATAACATGTGAAGAAAAAGAGATATGTATAAAAAAAAGAGAGATGATTTTATATGAGCTACCACATTTGGTTACCAACAGATTGAAAATGGTGGGAAAAAAAACAAAACGAAAAAAAAAAAAAAGAAAAAGAATAAACGAAAGAAGAAATCATGATAAGGAAAAACGAAAAAACAAAGTTTGCAAAGAAAAAAATTCGATTACTAAAGATTTGCAGACAAAAAATTTTGATTACTAACACCCTTCTCTTGCTTGAAATCAAGGTTTTCTTATATTTCTTGTTCTTGTTGTCGCTTATTTGCTAAAAAAAAATTGAAATTGCATATCTTTGCAAAACAGCCAAGGATTCTTTCTCTCTCGAGATCTATCTTATTCTTTGTGAAATTAGCCATGGCTTCAACAATGCGTTGGTTATAAGAGAGAAAACTGATTTTGTGAAACAAGTCATGGATTGTGTTGTTATTTTTTATTAGAATACTGAAACACCAATTGAAGGTGCATATAAGTGAAGGAAGGTGAACCAAAGCCAACATAGTATTTTTTTTTTTTTTTATCGAAAAAATTACTATTTTGTCCCTGAGTTTTGATTAAATTAATAACTTCATCCATGTATTTTGATCAAATTATTCTAATATCCCTGAGGTTTGCTCTATTTCACAATATAGTCATTCCATCCGAACAATGTTGATTTTCTGTTAATTTTACACAAAAAACCTCTCCACCTCCATTCTCAATCTCACCCATGTCGCTCTCTCCATCTTCATTCTTCTTCATCTACATTTTGTTTGAAGTTATTTTCTGGTGTACCTCCGGCAACTACCACCACCACCACATCCACAATGGAAAACTCTCCTTTCTCTCATTAGTCACCTTCCCTCTTTGCCGCTCTCTATAAGATCGATGGATAGGGTGCTCCTCGCTTTTCTGTCAACTCCGTCAGCAATATTATGGTCCGTTCTTATGGGACTGATAGCTGGCTCACTAGGAAATCTCCATTTTCATAGCTTTCCCTCTTTCTTTTATTTTGTTAATTTATTTCCATTTCTTTTCTTTTTAATTCCTTTTTCTTTCACTTTCTTTCAATTGTAAGAGCCATAAAAGCAAAATGCAAATGTTGAGAATTTTTCCAGCGATGAGCTTTCTTTTACTAGTTTTAGTTCAAGAAACGTCTTCTTTTTCTTTTATGAGACAACAACATAGAAGAGAAATGGAAGTAAAGCTTCAACAGACAGTAGCTATCCTATCTAGTGACATTCAAGTTCCAGAAACCAAACAAGTGATTCATTAGTCATTCCAAGAGATTCAAACAAACATATATATTTTTTCATTTATTTATTTTATGGGTTTCGATTTTCTTAAAGAAATGAAGAATGTTTTATCCAATAGACCAGTTTAGTAGTGACAGTGGTTGTGGTTTTTATTTATTTTTTAATTCTAAGAATACAAAATATCACATTAAAACAATCGTTTCTAGACACAAATTAATATTTTTTTATTTATTTTTTAATGGGTTCAATCTTTCTTTTGTTAAAGAATGGGAGAGTGTTTTATCCAATTGGATATGGAGCAGATCCAATTAGTGCAAAATCATTAAATATACCCCAAACTTTATGCCTTTTAATAATTATACACAAAATCCAACTTAACCTCTCAGTCACTCCAATTGTAACTTTTTCTCACAATTGTACCCTAATTCAAAATTGGTCAAAATCAGTGAATAAAATATATAAAATGTGAGTCTCATAACTCATACTTGAATTAACTTAACCCAAGAAATAAGTTGGCTAAATTACAAATAACCTTAAATTCTGGCGGTTGTAACAATTGCATTCCAAAACAACTTTAATCGTTAGATACCCTAATTTTAACTTTTTATCACAACTGCATCTCGAATTCAAATTATGGCTAATATACTGTCATAATTGCATCTTGAATTCAAATTAGAGGTCAAAATTTAATTACATTTCCATCCTAAATTTAGATTTTATCTTATTTTAATAGGGAACCCTAGATTACTAGAGAAGAAATAATCAAAAGGAGATAAGTTCAAAATAAAGCTCTGCAATGGCTTCAGAATAAAGCAAAGTACTTGTAGTTTCTATTTTTTATTCAATAAATTTGTCTTAATTTATATTTGGATGCTTGGAGGTCTAAGCTTGTTTTTGTGGTACACCATGTTTTCTCGAGTAATCTAGGGTTTACACATCAAAATGAGATTAAATTTTGAACTTAGAGTTTAATTATGATAATATATTTGCCAGAATTTGCTTTATTTCGAATTCATCTCTTATTGATTACTTCTTGTCACAATCCAAAACCGTGGGCCGGACCTGGCACAAGACCCAGGTAAGCTTAAAGCCCCCGAGGACCGTAGTAAGTCAGACTCACAACATCCATTTCTTTAGACCGTCTCTAGGAACAATAAGCTCATAATGCGATGTTGTTAAGCCATATTGTCAATTCGTATCTCTGGCCAGCTTTAACATTTCACATAATTCATAGCTTGAGCATGTATTTTGCATACCATTCACATCGTCCATGATATGGGCAAACTGGTCCAGTAGTACCTTTAGAGGGACAAATAGAACTCCTCAAATTTTCTAAACAGCATATTCACAGTTTTTACATGATAAATTGTGATATAAGACTTCCTAATTGCGGAGCTCAGTAAGTATATGTTGATAGATTTTTATACATAATATTGTATAATCAACTATTATCAAAAACTAGAAATTACTATTACAACTCTGCGAAGAAAGAAGCAGAGCTTATTTGGATCAGCGATTTGTCTACCTCCTGGGAAAAATTTACGAAAGGAGTGAATTTCACAAACTCAGTGAAAACGATCACACAGGATGCATAACACAAGCACATGCCACCATATCAGCATTCATAACTAATATCACCTTCAAGTAATCACATTAAATGGAGATTGGTTAGTGGCATCACAAAACCCCTAAGAAGCCGTCCTCGCATATGGCATGTCCTCTCATACGTGTGCACGAGGGAGCCGATCACCATACATGGCCAACCGCTCTATTCCTCACTTGACCAGTCCTCGGATTGTTTTTCCATTCTCTTTATTTTTCATTACCAATAGGAGGTCACCTTGTGGTTTTGCCATATCATATGTAACGTAATTCATTAGGTGCACACAGGGGTGTCAATCTCCCATACATGGCCAACGGTCCCAGACTGTTCTCACAATCCCATGGTGATCCACTTAATCCCAATTCCACCTGCAAACAAGGCACAGTATAACCACATCGCAAGTAATCCGATCAACTCAAATAATATAGTAAATCGCATAGGAGATCAATAAGCACATTTGAATATAATTATGTAATGTATATAATTATATATAATTCTCATAAGCTTATAATATTATAATTTATATGGTGGAAAATAATGTAAGTAATTGTGTTTTTATAATGTATTATTAAAAGAGTAAAGGCTTAATATCATTTGTGTGTGTGTGTGTGTGTGTGTATATATATTCATAAGATGTGAAATGGTCGATGCATGTATGCCAATGATTGTATGCATCATTTATTTTTACTCATAGTGATAAAAGAAAGAGCAAGTAACTTAGACTCTGACTAGCAGAAGCAGTAGACGAACTCGAACAATCTAGATAAAACATAATTATAAAGGAAACACTACATTATGTAGATGGCTTTCCTTAAATAAGAAATTAAAGAATTAATCTAAATCTTATTGATATTTCTGGCAATATTTCTGCTAAAATAGGACCTTCCATTTATCCAAATATTAACAACATATATTCATCAATTATTTCTCAGATAGCCCATCCATCGGCCAATCAATAATTCCAACATCCAACAGTAAATTTTATAATCAACTCTTAGTTTATAGATTAAAATGACTTGCAATATAATTTCAATAAATCCTCATATATTCCTACTTTATCTCAATATGGGTTACTGTCACGACCCATTTTCATGGGCCGGACCGGCACTAGGGCCCTGGTAAGCTTAAGGCCCCTAAGGCCCGTAGTAAGCCTGAATCACTAAAATTTCACTTTCTCAATATAAATTTCAAACATTCAGCCCATATAAGTATTCAAAACAAATTTCGTAATTATATTATATCTCGGCCTAAATTTAACATCTTAAACATTTCACAGATCGAGCCCAATTTAAAATACATCTCTTTTATAATACGGGCTCACAGAATTATTTCATCTACATTAATACACGACTAAAAGTTTATAAATTCTACAACTGCGGAGTTCATAAGCAGATAGATTCTTGTACATATGGCTACATAATTTAAATAATTGCTAACTCTAAAATTTATTTTCTAGTTCTGCGAGGAAAGAGACAGAGCTTTAACTGGGTTTTAAAGAATCTATTTCCTGAAAAGTTAAACAGAAGACATGTGAGTTTATTAATGAATAATAGTTATTGCACAACACATGCATTCACACAAACGTGCACATGTTTCAATCTAGTCATCCGACTAGTTATATGCTCACGCAGACAGCCACACAAATGGCATCACAACAGCACTCACAATTATTAACATCTTCACATAATCACATTACGTGGAAATTAGTCAGTGGCGTCACCGAAACCTCCAATGAGTCGTCCTTTCACATGGCTCATCCTCTCATAACGTGTGCACCAGGGAGCCGATCCCCCATATCCGGCCAATCGGTCTAATGCTCACTTGACCAGCCCTCTCATTGTTTTTCCATTCTCTCTTTTCTTTTCCATACCATCAAGAGGCCACCCTGTGGTTTCGATTAAGATCCATATCATCAGATGCACACGGGGGCGCCAATCTCCCATACGACCAACGGTCTCGTAGACCGCCCTCACAAACCCATGGTGACCCACTTCATCCCAACTCCACACATACAAGGCGTAGCATTATCACAACACAATTAATCAAGTATTGCAATTAAATGCAAGCATAGCAAACAATTAATTAACATGATGCAAACACACAAGTAGACTTTCATAGTTAATTATAATTAAATAGAGAAATAGTAATCAACAACATATTATTATAATAATTGATCCATCGAAAATAAATAAATAACTAAATAACTAAATAAATAATAATAATAAAATAATAAAATAATTAGAAAACTTTATTAAGTTAAAGAATTAATCTAATAAACTAATTAATTTAATTATTGATTAAGACTAACCTAGGTTCTATCGAAATTTGGGCGGAATCTCCCCTAGAATTTGATCAAACCATAATTCAATAACAAATTTTCAAAGCCCATCCATCGGGCAATTCACATCAACTCATCCCATCCGCCATAACCATAATCATTCATTTAATCTCTTACTCAATTCACACAGTCCATTCATCAGGCAGTCAATCCAAATAACTCATCCTCTTTAGGCTACATACGTCATCCATCACACACACACACACACATATGCACTAGTAACTCCAAACCAACTAATCAACAAGTCATCATAGCCTTCGAGCATATTTCAACGGTATTATTAAGTATTCTATACCTAATTACCAAATAACTATACATTTTTATAATAAAACTTGATTCGCCATGTCAAATACAGATGCTCTCATTGGTAGTTTCTATATTATACTTACTCGTCTAAGCCTTAGATTTTAATTTCCCTCTAACAATATTTTAATAAAATTCCTAAGTTAACCAACATAAACATTAGCTAAGAATTCTCATTTCAATATCAAATCTTCTAATTATAATTAATATTCATGAAATGTATTTAGCAATATTCAATTTAATTTACTTAAATACTCAATTAAATTCATTAATTAGTTAATTCAGAATTTATACGAAAAATTGCGAATTGAGTCTTAGAGTATACCGATTGAAAACTAAACGACGGATCCACAGTCCACAAGAGGAGAGGAAGATTTTTCCTTTTTGTGCCTCGCCGGCCGGTCGCCGGACTGCTGCCGGCGCCGCGCATGCTGGCCGGAAAAGTTAGAACCGACCAGAATTTAGACACGATCATACCATTCAACTCAAAATCCACTAAGAAGTCCATTTCGATCATTGGTTTAGTGAGATCAACCCTTTAGTTGGCCGAAACGGGCTTGAAAACCGCCCCTCACAGCCGTTCATGGTGGTTCCTCAAAACTCAAGTGAAATCGCAAATCAGTGGAGGGGAAACGTTCATGTGGATGAGAGGAGTCGATTGAAACCACCCCCAGCACTTAAGTCGACGGAAATGACGAGATTTTGCCAGAAAACTCCATCACACGGTGACGCGGCCTTCTAATCGCGATCTCTCTCGATTCAAGCTCTTATCACACGAACCGAGGCCACCGAAGTGATTGTCTCGTCGAGCTCTTAAGCTTAGAGTCCTCACTTGCCAAAAATGATGGCCGTTTGGCCGGAAAACGGGAAGGAGAGGGAGGAGGGGGCTATTGCGCAATGGATGAAGAAGAAGAAGAAGATAAGAAAAACAAAAGAAAGGAAAAATGTAGAGCTTCTGGACCATTCCGATTCGATTCGAATCGATTTAGTGTAATTCAATGATTTGGCTCAATTTGCTTGATTCTCGGGTTTGGTTTGATTTATTTTAATTATTTTAGTTATGTTCCTAAACATTTCCTCATTTTACTCAATAATAAAAAAACAATAATAATAATGATATTTTATTTTGGGATAATTAATTTATATAATAGTCACACATATATATTTATAATAGATTAGCAACTGGAGTTCCATTTTTTTTTTCGAAAATTTTAAGTGTTCTCAAATCGAAAATTCCAATAATATATTTTTTGGCTTGGGCCCAACTCGCAAAATTTGGGCTCGAATTGAGACTATGCTATACTTGTAGACCACACAATCAAATTTTCTGATTTTTGATTTAATAAAAAAATTCAAAAGTTTTAAAAATAAAAATTCGAGGTGTTTCAGTTACTTTCTTAACTAGACATCAAGCAATAAATCTTTTATATAACTTAATTCATTATCTTCTTAATTCATATAACATAATCCGAATTTTAAAATAACTATTACCCTTCCATCAATCAATTCTCCTTTTCTTAGATTACCTTTTTTTTTTTTTTTTTTGGTCTCCAAGATAACTCGTTAAATATTTAATTTATTTCGTTACTTAATTCTTAATCCGTAATGATCACTAGCTTAAGGAACTAATTTCTCCTTAAAGAACGAATATATATTTATATAATGAAACTAAGGTCCAAAATGATTTAATTATACTTTCATCCCTTTTTCATTTAATTACTTATACTCCTTACTTATTTTATGGTCAACACATCTTAAATTGATATATAATAAAGTTATGGTCCAATATAATTTCATTTCGCTTCTAATTCTCTTTTTCCTTAAATGTATATATTTCTCAAGATCAAGAATCAACTTGATATGTTTCACTTAATTTATCTAAAACTTATATCATAAATCCACACTTACTAAGATTCTTAATTAATTCATATAACCGCAATTAACATTTGCTTTAATTTGTTAAAGCTTCTAATCCAATCAATATTTGTGGAATATATAGGAAAATACCAAAATTAAATTAGCTAGCAACTAGAAATTAATTAATTTTCTAGAAAATAATCAGAATTGGTTCCAATACCCAAAACACAACACTGTCGGAAATTGCTTGGCCGGAGACAGTGGTTGTGCTCGTCGGAAAGTCAATTGGAGATGGCTGACAGAACTGTCAGTGGCGAGGAAGGGACAAATCGGCTAGCCTCCAATGAGTCTCGCCGGAAAACGACAGGACCACGCTGGCGACAGAGGCATAGAAACATTTCTCTGCTGCCTCGTGGGAAGAGGAGAGAGAGGGAGAGAGAGATCCCTCAAGCTGCGTCGTCAATGGAGAAGAACCGCAATCGACCATTCACACAAAGCTCGCCGGAAAAACAAGAAAAAAGAGAGGAGCGAGCTATCGATCGAAGTCGCAGCTCCTCTTGCTCGCAGCACTGAAACAGAAAGGAAAGGGAGAGAGAAAGAGACCAGCGGCGTGATGGTGAGTAGGAGATGGCGGCAATTGGTTCAACGCCGGTCAGCCAAGGTGGTGGCTGAAAAATCAAAGAGAGATAGAGAGATCGGTGCCGCTGAGAGTCAGAGAGGAGGAAAGAAGAAGAAAAATAAAAGAAAGAGAGGTTTCTGGGTTATTCTGGTTCGATTCGAACTGATTTGGTCCAACTCAGCCGTTTAGTTTGGTTTTCATTTGTTTGTAGATTTTTCATCCGGTTTGAAGATTTCCAACTGGTTTATAGGTCTGATTTAGTAATAATAAAATATTTGCTTTTAAATTTCATTATATAATCCCATTGGTTGAAATTAAAAATTAATTTTTAAAATAAAAATCTATAAAATTGAAATTTCGAGTTATTTCACTTCTTTTCTAGTAATTTAGGGTTTGCTCTATTAAAATAAGATAAAATTTGAATCTAAGGTGAAATTGTAATTGAATGCGACCTCTAATTATAACAATATATTTGCTATAATTTGAATTTGAAGTGTAGTTGTGATAAAAAGTTAAAATTGGAGTATCTTAGTGGTTAAGGTTATTTTGGGATGCAATTGTTACGATTGCCAAAGTTTTGAATATTTAATATAATTTAACCAACTCATTGTGTGGGTTAAGTTAACTCAAATATAAATTGTATGACCCATATTTAATATATTTTATTCACTAATTCTGACCGATTTTAGGTATAATTGTGACAAAAAATTTCAGTTGGATGCCTAAGGGGTTAAGTTGGATTCATGATGAAATTATTACAACATACAAAGTTTGAGGTATATTTAATGATTTACCTGCAGTTGGGTTGGGGGCACAAGAGAACTGTGATGCCATCCTAAATGCGATAAACAATGTGTTTCAATTGTAAAATAGGATTGAGAAAATTCTTTTTTTTTTAATATTTTTTGGGTCCCACAATATGGGTTTGTCTTTTTCATATAAAATTAATGGAAAATCAATATTTTTTGGACGAAAGGACTACATTTTGAGATGGAAGCAAACCTCAAAGATATCCGAATAATTTAGCCAAAATACATGAATGAAATTATTAATTTGATCAAAAATCAAAGACGGAATAGTAATTTTTTATTTTTTTTCTTTTATTCAACACTCATCACCAATATGACATTTTTTTCTTTTATGTGACACGTCATTGGAACGTGTTTTCAGTTTCTTTTTGCGCAAAATTCATAGTTAATATTGAAAAATACAACTCCAACGGTATAATAGATTCAGTAAATTTGAGGATGCCACAAAGTTAAACGCGTAAATTTCAAGAGCAAATTTATACACGTAGTCATTCAAAGACAGTAAATTAAACTTCTAAGAATGATAGAATAGAAATCAAACCTCTCTTAGCTGGTTTTAGGACAGTTTTGATATCATCATTTTTTATTCTGTCTCAATTTGGCAATCGAAATTAAACAACTTATTTCAATTTTTTTTCAGTTTTAACATGCACAAATACTAATTAGTATTGAAAAATACCAAAATTAACAAAAGGTCTTGAAATTTTTTTAAGAAAATACATTAAAACAAAAAAAAAAAAACTTGAGAATGTCTTTAGTACCAATTTTTTACAGTTTCATACCAAAACTGTCAATTTTAAACCGAAATCATCAATTCCAATTTCAAGGATCAAAACCAAACTATAGTCACGCAGTTTTGATTATGGTTTAAAAACTGAAGACGGATTTGATTTTGATTTAGAAGCAAACATTGTTCATGTCTACTCTGTACTGACAAAACCTTAATGCAACAATTGAAGTTGGTCGCTACGCCCGCGTTGCCATCAAACTCCGTTCCTAATGTTTCTTAAGCTAGCAATGAGAAAACCATGACGAAAATGTTGCTAGTTCTCACACACCGGAAGAAGTTCCTCCGCTTGATGATACTAGGGATCTGTTTGGTTTAGCTATTAATACCAATCCATAACTGATGTCGGTTGCTAATAACTGATGGATGTTGGTGTCTGGTCAAATTTTAATAACAATTACAGTTAAAGTCAACAACTGACTACTACGGTAGATTAGGATTTGGATATTGAGATGGAAAAGCGAATGTGTACTAACTAGCTTTTCATAACTAAGGATTGAGCCTTCTATCTTGATCCAAGTTCAACGTATTGGCTTGTCATAAAAGGTTTATCGCTTCTAAGATCAAGATTATTTACAGATCAGAGATTTATTAATGATTATAATTATAATTGCAATTCTCAATATCTCTATTACTTCTTTGAGTTGTTTTTAACTTTCAGAAGCTTTTAATTCTTTTTTCCGGATTGGGTTTTAATGTTTGGAAGCTAAGAAAATTGAAAAAACAAACAAAAAAAAAAAAAAACCCCAATCTGGCTCTAAAATCCCAAAAATTTGAATTATTAGATTCACAAGATTTGGCTACAATTTCTTATCTTTTTAGGAACAGAAATTGCAGCTAAATTTACGGGATATTTTTATTGATTGAAAGATTATTTCCTTGGACGAATGCAAATATTAGAGATAAAATAATATATTTACAAAAGGAAAAGAAAAAAAAAATTAGTATCATGCAAATCTCAGAGACTAAACAGTAATTACCCTTCTATATATTAAAAATTTATAGAACTATTTTACAAGAGTAAAATAATATTAAACTTCATGTAATTAATTCAGGAGTAAAATATCTTCTTTTCAAGCTAAACATGTCAAAAAGAATTCAATTGGTTGATAAATGAGAAAGAGGAAGATTTTCACAACTACATCAATCTTTCAGCTTTACAGTGATACATAGGCATTTTATAAAATTTACTTGCCAATTTTCTAATTCCTCTCTGCCTGGTTTGAGGGGGAAAAAACCAGAAATCTACGTCAATTAGAACATTCCTCTCCAGCATAAGATTACTTGAACTCACCTCCCTTCAGTCTCACTTCAAACCAGAAACCTCAATTACTCAAAAGATAACCACAAGTAAATTAATCACCGAACATGTTTCCACTTCCATTTTTTTCTCTTTTTTTTTTTTTTTTTCTTGATTCCTCTAATCAATCCTCGTATAACTTCTATAACTTCTATAACTTGATGACAATCAATGAAATGATCATATTGATAATCAACAGCTCAGATCTGTATCTACCACCGCACAGAATTTACTCTACGAAGAACACGTGGTGGTCTTCGCTTCTCAACAACTGGAATGAGGTTCTTCATAAGCTGCATTTTGAAAAAACAGTTAGACCCACAAAGAACAGGTAATGCTGAATGAGCAACGAGCCACAGATTTCATGTACACAACACAATGCTTAGATTTGGTTTGGATCCCCAACACCTACCAGATGAAACCTTAGTTCACAAAACCCCTAAGTTCTGTTTGACATTGAAGAACATCTGAAAAACAGTCTTAAACCAGTGTGTAGTAGTTTTAGAACTTCAATGACCAAAATATATAAAATTCACTTCAAAAAGTTTTAATGACTTCTTAATATACATTCTCACCAAAATGTTTTTCTCAGGCCAAATATATAAATTTACCTGAACTTTCTTACTTTAACTTTATGACACTTTTAATTTTAAGAGGTCGTACCTTAAAATTATGAATTTCGAGAACATAGTAAGTGTTTAATTGATCAATTTTGTAAAATTGAAGTGTTCAACAAATTAATTTCTCAAGTTGAATTTCACAAGTGTAATTTTATAAATTGAAATGTTCAATAGGTCGAAATAAAAGTTGAGGGTGACATAAGATGAAAATAACAAAGTTCAGAGGTGAATACATATTCTGCCTGTTTTTCTCAAAAGCAGTCCAAACAGTGGGACTAAGCACACAAGTTACATGGAACTGCTTTTATACCTAGAAATATTCAGTTCATGTGCAAAAAGATACTAACATTTAAGAAGAAATGGATAAAGTAAGAGCACATTGCAAATGGATGGAAATCTCAAACACCAATCAGAGGCAGAATGGTTTTACATATATAGAAACTGTTAGAAGTTGATGAGACTTTTAATTCGAAGGTTCATGAATCCAAATAATCAAGTTTATCCTAGATACATTACTTAGATACAATGTATTTTATTAATTAAGTTTTCAAATCTTTTAGTTTTGTGTGTTGATTTTATTGTAATTCTTATCAAGAAGCATCCATAAATAGATGTTTGTAAAGAAGCAAACAAATGGCAAATTTCAAGAATTCCTTCTCGTCTTCTACTCTCATCTTCTAAGTTTACTTTTTCATATTTTTCAGTTTCAACAGTGGTATCAGAGCTTTCTTAATCTTTAAGGGCTGTGTAGTTCTTTTTTTTTTTTTTTTTCCTCCATGTCAAGATATAGTTTTTCTCCAGTTTCTCTGGTGCAGGAGCAATCCTAGTCCTACATCTTCCCCTGCATCATTCTCCGCCAGTGTTTTCTGGAGGAAACTAACAAGTTTGGGCCATCAAAATGAAGGCTTACCTACGAGCAATGTCTCTATGGGAAGTTGTTGAAACAGATGAAGAACCACCACCGTTAAGAGAAAATCCAACCATTGCTCAATTGAAGAAACATGAGGAAGATTTAGCAAAAAAACCAAAAGCTTTGACTTGCATTCATTCAATAGTCTCTAAAGCAATTTTCTGTAGGATCATGGCATATGAAACACCTAAAGAGGCATGGGACAAGTTGAAAGAAGAATTTGAGGGAAATAAGAGAGTTGAGGCAGTGAAGTTGTTTACTCTCAAAAGGGAGTTTGAAATGTTAAAAATGAAAGAAGGTGAAATGGTGAAAGACGACTCCTCTAGGATTATGCAACTGGTGAATCAGATTAGATTGTTTGGAGAAAAATTTGATGATTCTAAGGTGATCGAAAAAATTCTGGTTAGATTACCAGAAAAGTTTGAAGCCAAAATTTCAGCCATTGAGGATCGTTACTCTCTTGAGTTTAAAGATACCTCTTGCACTATTTCTAATCCTTATGGACGTGAAATAGCTGAAGTCAAAGTAGTTGACAATACTTGTCCATTTTGTTTGAAACATGGGAATCATCATGCTCTAAGTTGTAGTTCTAACGAAACATGGTTATAGCATAAGAGATTAGATCATTTCAACCTAAACTCATTAAAATTTATGCAAATTCATGGATATGTGCTTGATCCGCCTAAGATTTATGTTAGCAGCGTATTTGTGAGTCATTTCAGTTTGGGAAAATGCATAAACAAGCCTTTCCAGTCAATCAGTCTTGGAGAGTGACGAAAAAACTACAGCTAGTTCACACCGGTGTCTGTGGTCCCATGAATATTCCATCTTTAAACCAAAGCAGATTCTTTATTTTGTTCATAGATGATTCTACCAAATTTACATGGGTTGATTTCCTCAGTTGCAAGTTACAAGTTTTTGACATGTTCAAGAATTTCAACGCCATGATTGAGAATCAAAGTGGCGAGTAAGTTGAAGATTCTGAGATCAGATAATGGGAAAGAATGCTGCTCCAAATATTTCACAGTTTTTCTGCAAAGGTCGGGCATAGAGCATCAATTTTCAGTTAGCTATTCTCCTCAACAAAATGGTGTAGCTGAGAGGAAGAATAGGACAGTTGTAGAAATGGCAAGGTGTATGATAGCAGAAAAGAAATTGCGAAAGCAATTTTGGGCTGAAGCAGTTTTACTTCAGTATATCTCCTCAACAAATTGCCCACTAGATCTGTGAAAGGAATAACTCCACTTGAGACCTGGCATGAATCAAAACCTTCTCTCAAACATTTAAAGGTTTTATGTTCTGTCTGCTATGTTCATATTCCAAGTATAAAGCGAAGAAAGTTGGATGAAAAAGCAAAAGTGTGTTTGTTTTTGGGGTACGCTGCCACTCCAAAGGGTATAGAGTTTTCAATCTCAGCACCAAGAAAGTAGTAACTTGCAGAGATTTGACAGTTGATGAAATGGCAATTTGGGATTGATAAAAAGAAAAAGTTGAGAAGGAATAAATTAAATCTGACTCATCCAATGCAGAAATTGAAAGAACTAGTGAAGTTGATATTGCAAAAGAAAATGATCCCGAGTCACTAATCCTTAAAACAAAGTCATTACTAGAGATATATGAAAGTTGCAACATTGCAACTCAAACCCACTAGTTATCAAGAGGCTGCAATGCATGAAGAATGGAAGCAAGCCATGAAAGAAGAAATTGCAGCGATTGAGAAAATCAAACATGGGTTTTCACCCCAAAACTATGGGGCAGAAATGTGATTGGAGTAAAATGGGTGTTTAGAACGAAGTACAATGCTAATGGCATGGTCAACAAATACAAAGCAAGGTTAGTCGTTAAAAGGCTATGCCCAGTTGGCCGGAGTGGAGTGTGGAGATACATTTGCTCCTGTGTCTAGACATAATATATAAGGTTACTATTAGCACTTGCAGCACAAAACAGATGGAAAGTGTTTCATCTAGATCTGAAGTCTGCTTTTTTGAATGGCTTACTTGACGAGGAGATTTACATTCACCAACCAGAAGGTTTTGTAGTCAACGGAAGTGAAGAAAATTTACAAGCTTAAAAAAGCTTTATATGGTCTCAAACAGGCTCCCAGAGCCTGGTATGAAAGAGTTGACTCTTATTTACTCCTTCAAGGCTTCAGGAGGAGTGAAAATGAGGCTACCCTATACTACAAACATCTTTGTTTTTCCTCTTCATCTTCTTTGTGGTTGACAAAATCAGTTGAATTCATAACCTATATAACAAGTATTAACTTAACATGAAGATTATGTAAATCGGGTATCACTATTAAGAACTTAGAAAAATTGTATACCAAACACATTTTTTTTTAACTGTAATCATGTCAGAATGGAACCTATCTATAAGAGATACCTTAATCTTTACACCATACACAAGATTTTCATGGAGATAAAAATAGGAATTGAGAGTCTTATATTGTTATGTATTCAAACTATACCACTGTAAACATTACATAAAAAGATGAACTCAACCGCATTTTTTTGAACTTAATGAAATTATCCATTCAAGTTATTATATAAAGCCATTACTGATGTACATCAAATGAAAGAACACAAACAACAAAAGAAGCACTTGGGACAGTATCAAAATCCAAAAACATGATTACATTCCTACGATAAAGATGTTGCTAGGTCATAAGAAACCTGACTGCAGTAGTTCAGGATACAGGGCATGTACATAGCATATTATGATACCCATTATGGAATGGAATCTCTACCTGTCTCTCACTCTTTTCCAGTGACTAATTAACAAAGGAAAATTTGTTGTGAATGAAGTTATAATAATTGAAAAAAATGAGTAATGTATGAATCAACCATAGCACCATTTCATAAACAAGGAGGGAAATACATTTCGAAACTGAAAAATTAGATAACATCAGATACATGCTTATACTATGCACAAATTTAATAAAAAATATTTTTTCATATATTTAATTTGAATTTTGATATTCCACTTTTTAATAATAAATTTATTTTCTAATATGTGTAATAGTAATTTGTAGATAAATAATTCAGGAACTTGTTATATTTCAAACTTGATTTAACAAATATACTTAAATATTTTGCAAACTTTAATATACTTAAATATTTTGTAAATTTTAACTATAATTATATTAAACCATTTTTTGTTTTAAATGAACCCCTTGCATAAACTGTCGTAACCACAAATAAACTTTGCATGTATCTGATTTAGCCCCTAATTGACAGTTACACAAAATTAGATTACAACAACAATAACTTAGACTCACACTAGTTGGGTTCGCCACTTGAATTATTTGTTTGCAATATCAACTGATCAAATTAATATTTAAAATAGCACTACAAAGCAAATTATAAACGGAAAATATTTCTAAGTACCTTTTGGAGAAAAAAATTTCAAAAAGAAGATCTCTAACATCTTTGACATATTAATTTTAAATTATTTGATAAACTAATAAACAGAGCAAAGCATAAGATACGCAATACCAACTAACTAGGGTCTGTTATATGAATCTTTTGTCCATTCTATTCATAGCTATATCCTTACTAATGTTCATGGTAGATCGTTAGCGACAATTCCCTTCAAACAGTTCTAGGTTGACCTCTTCCCTTTTAAGCAGTATCACCACTAAAGTATCACATGTATGAACTGAAACATGTTGGGTTTACATAATACATGACCATCCTATCTCAAACGTCCTTCTCTCATTTTATCTCCTACTTGTAACTTTTATCTAATATGATCATTTTTAATGTCCAACCTTATGTGACCACATATCCATCTTAGCATTCAAATTTCCTCAACATTAATCTTCTGAACATGTTGGTCACTCAATGCTCGGTATTCTCTCCCACATAGCATTGCCGGTCTTACCACCGTCCTATTCAACTTACCTTTCACCTTGTTAGATATCTTCCTAGCGTATGGTACACCTATAGCATTCATCCATTTCATCCATCCTACTTCTATGAAAAATATCATCATCTGTGAGACCCTCCTGGAACATAGAGTCTAGACATTTGAATTGTTTGGACTTAGCCACCAACCTACCATCTAATCTAACCTCACTTTCCTGCTTCTTCCTTAAACCAAAATCACAGTCCATGTATTCCATCTTACTTCTGCTTAGCTTAAAATCCTTATATTCAAGAGTCCTCCATAGTTTCAACTATTGATTAATCGTTCACTAGTTTTATCAATCAAGACAATATAATCTATCAATAACATACACTAAGAAACATCCTCTTATGTATTACTAGTTAGCTCATCCATTACTAATAAATATGGGCTCAAAGCAAATCTTAAAGTAGCCCAACTTTCATATGGGCTCAAACGGACCTTCATATGCTTCAATGCCTCCTTGACCTTATTGTGTCTAATTCTACGAGTATACCTAGGGTTTCTATTTGTCACTGAGGCATGAAGGTCCGTGAAGTCCTTGTGGCTTTCATTGAATAACTGATCAAAATAGCACCTCCAACTCTCTTTAATCCCTGTATCTCCTTTTAACACCTAATGGAAATCATCTTTAATGCACTTAACTTGGCTTAAGTCCTGACCCTTTTTCTCTCTCAGCCTTGCAAGCTTGTGCATATCCTTCTCCCCCTCTTTTATTCTCAGCTTTTGGTACAAGTATGCGAATGCTTTATCTCTAATGTGCTAACTGTCTTTTAGCTTCTCTCTTGCTCTCTTACATTCTTCAGAGGCCTCATCACTAGATGCTTTCGGCAATTTTCTATAGTACTTTCGTTTTGCCTTAATGACTTTTTGTACATTATTATTCCACCACCAAGAATCTTGTACTCGAGGCTCTAACCCTTTAGATACACCTAGCAATTCGCTTGCCACTTTCTTGAGGCAACCCGCCATTGCTTTCCATATGTCCTCCACATTAGATTGTGAAAGATTATATTCATGTAACTAACCCCAACATGGCCAATCAAGCTAGCATGTGCAAGAATTCCACAGCAATCCATCCATCCATTCTGTAATCAACCATTTCAGTTCAACCTCTTCTATTTCTAGATTCCAGCCATCCTCCACCTAACCTGATACCTAAAGCTAATGACGAATAAAAACAAAAGGATAGCATAACTAAGACAAAAGGTGAGAAACATATACAATGCATACGGGTCCTTTATTTTTATAAATGAAAAGTAACAAAAACTGTTTTCTTGGTCTCTGCATGAGATTTGTGAGTTCAGTAATTTGATTTATTTCTTTTTTATTCATTTGTTTATTGGTGAAATATGGGGCAACAGAATTTTAAGCGCATTTCCTTATATCATTTTCCTTTTTGTTTGCTTGCATGGAGATAATAAACAAGAAATTAAAGAAAAGGAGTGAGTTCTTCATCAACTGTATTGTAATTGCAGAAGTTTGTGTAAACTCAGCCATATTTTCCATTTTGGGATTAATTGATGAAACTAATCTCTTAAGGAATTGATTGCATATAATAACAAATAAAAATGCACCAATAGTTTAAGGGCTTATTTGGACTTTATCCCCATAAATTGTAAGCAAAACTATAGCCAACATAAGAATGTATAGAACATACCCCTTTATATCTCTCCTTGTTCTTCTCCACCTGCAAGTATAATTCTAATTTCTTAGTCAACTTTTGAATAAATGAAAATAAAATATAAAAGTTGTGGAAAAAAATCATCAGATATCAACGAAGTCAGACCATTAAGGAAGAAACTACTTAGAAATTATTTAGATTTCATTCTCAAACTTCATGAGTTTAATGAAAATACTTAGAAAATATTTTCTTAAGAAAACACTTTCTTAGAAATAACTTATTTACAGTTATTTGATTGTACATACTTAAAATCAATTATTATCTAGCATTTGCAGTCCACTTTATAGCATAAATTTTTCTTTCAATAAATAATTTATAATTTTTCTACCTAAAAATTGATATGTTATAAAATTTGCAAGAAGAGGGAGCAAACTGTGATTGAAACAGGTGGCTGCTGATGGAAGGGGTGGCGTTTGAGGTTTCCGACAATGGTAGACTAGTAGGTATATGTTTACGTGAGTCTCTTTTTGTAGATTATGAAAGATGTGGAAAATACTTTCCCATTCTGAAAAGTCATTTTTCTAAAAATGGCCAGGTTTCCCTTTGATGAACGCAGTATCCACCGAACAATTTATCCAAGTAACTACTCAAATATTAAAAAAGAGCACAAACTATTCTCGAGAAAAGTTCTTTTTTTTTTTTTTTTTTTTGGGGGCAACACAACCAAAGCCTTAATTATCAATAAACAACCCCAAAAATTGTCTTCATGATTATTTCTACAAAAGTGGGGCTAATGTTAAGGGCTGGGGTATTGTTTGCTTCAACTATGAAGAAGATTTGTCAAATGAGCTATCAGTCCCAATAAAACAAAATTTGCATGGTGCAACAGGGTAAAGGGGAAAAGGCTCCAGAAGAAGAGGGAACATTGTTTGATTCTCGAAATCATGTACAATGTGATTCAACAGTTGAAGGTGTTACACAGACTTGTGCACCAGCAAGCCAAGGCTAAGTCAGGCCGAGTGATTTCCAACTAGGCCCAAGTCCACCCTACCTCAAATGATGTAAATGTAATTAACTCTCAGCTTATGTACAAGTCGAATTATTTTTTGGGTTGGGACGGATCCCAAGCCCATGAACATATTAAACACTAATCTCCTCTATGTTGTGAGCAGCATTCTGGCAATTATTAAGATGGAAAGAGTAGACTGACATCACACCTCAATGTTTCAAACTTCAAGTATGGAAAAGCCAATCATATAGGTTCTTAATGCTTAATGAAACAGAATTTGCATCTTGCAGGAGGCAAATGAAGAAGAATCACCATTAGAAGATTGCAAGGAAAATTGCATTTATGTTTTGCATTAAAGCATGCCTTAAGGATGGAGGAGTTGATTAGCAAAACCTTCTCCTCGATATTTGAAACTTTGGTTACAAACAGACATAGTAATTAAAGGCGCAAAGGGCTGCTGTAGCCTAGGCACTAACCTCCAGAGGAAGGCGCGCGCCTAAGCGAATTGAAGCGCCAAAAAAAAAAAAAAGAATAAAATACATAAATCTGAAAAATATATTTTAAGATATCAATCAAAAAAAAGGCGAAAAAAAGTAGAAGACATGGAAACACACATAAATCCGGAAAAAATGGCAATTTGATATGTAATATTTTGAGATATTAGAGTTTAGGCAGAAAAGAGTATAATCAAAAAAATGAAAACAAGAAAAGAAATAGAAAGCAAATATAGGTAGAAAAATTGAAAGAGTTATATCTGGATGGAATGGGGCTAAAGACTAGATTGCAAGAAGTGACTGCTAGATGAAGAGTGGAGGTTGGATCACAAACCACATCACCGGCTTTTGTGTTGCATTTTATTTCTTATATATATATATATATATATATATATATAAGAAATAAAAAAAAATAAAAAAAAAAAACCCTAGGTAACTTGTTCTAGAAAACAAAAATAGAAAGGCGCGCCTTTCTCAAGCCTTAGGAGCAAAAAAGACGCAAAAAGGTGCATGCATCTACCCAGAGGCAATAGCCTGAGTGAAGTTGCCCACCTCAGGACTGTTGAGGCACAAGCCCTTGAGCCTTAAGTAAGGGCGTGCCTCTCTAATAACTATGCAGACAGAAGCCAATCAATCTATGGTGGAAATTGCACATGTGAGGTACCAACATCCATAGGCAAATGCTTCAACTTTCCAACAAAACTACATCCTTAATGGCTAGGCAAATAACTCAACTGTTCCAAAAACTAATTATTTGCAATTAATGTCCTTCTTGATTGAAATTCAGTCCTTCACTAACATAAGTGAATGGAGAGAACACGTCTACACCTTTTTAGTTACAATAAAAATAATACCTTTTGAGTTGAAAAAATGTGTGGACACTAAGAAGAATGAAGAAAGAAGGCGTAAATAGCAACTGCAATGAGGTAATGGAGCATTTTGATAGGAAATACTACAAAATTTACAGCAAAAAAGCTACAAGACATCTAAGCAGAAAAAGCAAAATAGCAAGCTGGAAGGTCAAAAAAGCAGAATCAGCAACTAGAAGCAACAAATTGGCAGTCAAAAAAGCCAAAACAGCTAGCTTTCAGTTACAAAAAGTACTGGAATTGGTTCCCCCAAGAGAAATAAGCACAAAAATAAGGAACTTCACATGAAGTGATGTTGAGAAGAAAATATAAGATGATTTTGCTTCAAATAACTTGTAACAAATCATAAAAAAAAATGGTTGTGCTACTTACTGCAATAAAGATGCTACAAGTGTGATTCATTGGTCCCACATGAATCAAATTCCTCGAAAAAGAGCAACTAACTCATTTTATGGAGTTGACTAACAGATAGTGAAAGAGTGTACCAACTACAATTTCCAAAGCAGCTCTAGATATATTTGTCAAAATGAGAACCAAATTGAGAATCCAAATCCTCATTTTTCAAATTGCAAATCAAGAATTAAATCATACTATTCAATGTAAATTCTCAAAAGCTGAATTATCATACTTGAAAGAATAAATAATAAAGAAAAGGGATGATGAGTTAAATTAGAAAGTCAAAAAAAATATGCATCTAAAACATCACAACATTACAATAAATTATTTGGGGGTGGTTGCCGGTAAAATGGAAGTTAAATTTGGAGGTTTGAACTTATTGTCTTATGGACTAGAATAAGGAAAGAATCAATTGAGCTGATTGATTAGCCTGATTCTCTGCCAATTTGCTCAATCTAGGAACATTTTCATTTTCCCAATAGATTCAAATTGCTACAGTGAAAAAATAAATCCAATCATGGGATTCGACAAAATATAAAAAATCTAATAGTGGCTCTGAATGCAAGAGTTTATACGTACAAAATGGGGAAAAATAGAAGGGACAAAGGAATAACTTTACTGTACAAGATGTTGAATTTAAATTGCCTCTAGCTAATGTTGAAGAGACGAACTTTCTCATTCCAAGTTCAAAGGAAGCTTTAAAGAGTTATCATCGCTATCAACAACTGATAATGCAAAATTTAGTTTGCATCCAATTTTCAATTTTCAATAATAAGAATGCACTAATATATATCATCTATTTGCTACTTACTATAACATTTAAGCTCATTGTTGAGTTTTCTCTAGCCTATGGAAAATGATACAGATGACAATAAAATCAAGAAAAAAGAATCTTAGACTTGGGTGGTATTTGATAGAGTGTTTTAAAAATTTAAGAACTGAATTCAAGCATTTACTGAATAGAAATGCAGAATTCCCAAATTACTAAATTGTTAGAAGACAAGTTTTGGTTGTAATGAATTCAAATTTTAATTTAAATTTTTTGACTTCTCAGATTAAATGAATTTTAGCTTAATCGAAACTTTTAGGTAACATGTAGATAAGCATTATCAAATAATTTAAAACCAAAATGTCATGGAAATTTTACATTAAGATAATATCAAACACCACCTTAAAAACTTAAGAGTTATGGTCTAGATATCACACATTGAGCTTCTTTTGGAAGAACATTTAGTGGAGTCTTACAAAGTCATACATCATGATTGTATCAAACAACAACAACTAAGACTTAATCCTAAACTATTTTGGCGTCAGCTATATGAATCCTTTTCCGCTCCAGCCTATTAATCCCAAGTTCGCACTAATGTCAAGAAGTACTAAATTTTTTTGAAACAACTTTCCTCGATTTGGTTCTAGGTTTACCTCTACTCCCTTTTAGCACCCTCCATCATCAATGTAACACACTTATAAACCAGAGGACATGGAAGCCTACTAGGACATGACCAACCCATATCAGACATCCTTCCTCTGTCTTATCTCCAACTTATGCTATTTGCACCTTTTGTCGAATTGTGGTTATTTATAATCTTTTACAATACTTATCTGCCCAGAAATCCATCTCAACCTCCTCATTTGTACAATATTTATCTTGTTAATACGTTGGACATTTGAAGTCCAACTTCACTCCCACATAACATCGTAGATCTCACCATTATTCCATAGGACTTGCCCTTGTTAGATTATCTTTCTATCACATAGCACATCGTAGCAATCCTCCATTACATCCATCCAATTTTAGTTTAGAGGATTACATCTTCATATGGCATTCCACAATTCTGAAAAACACAGCACAAATATCTGAATGCTTATCTTTGGGTACCATAAAACCATCCAATCTCAACACCTCATTCTTCTCACTAAGGCCAAACTCGTAGTGCTTGTATTTTATCTTACTTTTGTTTAACCTAAACCTTTCCTCTCAAAAGTGATTCTCCATGGTTCAACTTTTGATTTACTTTCTCAATAGTTTCATCCATTAGGAGAATATTTTCTGCAGATAACATTTAACATGGAACATCTTGTGTAATATTAGTTATCTCATTCATAACTAGAGTAAACAAGTAAGACTCAAGGCAAATCCCGGTCTTGCAGTTATGAACTCTTTCCCCTCCCATTGTTCTCACACTTGTCACTACATCTTATATATCCTTAATGATATTTATATATTTACTCGAACTACTTTTTCTCCAATACCCTCCAAAATTTTAATTTCTAGCATTTGCCAAAATGGCTCTGTGACATTCTGACCTGGCAAAGTGATCCTAAAAGGGCGGGTAGAGCAAAGCTCCTAGCTAGCTTTTAGGATCGCAGGCTAACTATGGGTAGTGGAATGCAGGACACAGGAATGAATCGGATTATATATCGAACAAGGAAAAAACTAATCTCAGGAGACGCCTTTTGGTGGAATGGCTTGGAGAGTTGGAAGAACTCTACGGTTAAGCATACTCGCTTTACGGAAATTCTAGGATAGGTGACCTCCTGGGAAGTTCCCCATTTCACCTGCGGGACAAAACCTTGCAGGTCTTACCAATCCAGTATGGGATGGAACTGGCTTGATCCAAAGCGGATAATTCCTCTAGTGGTTGCAGTCAGGCGTGACAATTGGCATCAGAGCCGGACCACCTCCAGTAGATGTATGGTTCGAGGACGAACCACGCGGAAGCTGGTAGGGCCTGTGACATCCCGACCTGGCAAAACAATCCTAAGAGGGCGGGTAGAGCAAAGCTCCTGGCTAGCTTCTAGGATAGCAAGCTAGCTATGAGTGGTGGAATGCGGGACACAGAAATAAATCAGATCATATATCGAAAAGGAGAAAACTAATCATCAGAAGTGTCTTTTGGTAGAATGGCTTGAAGAGTTGATAAGAACTCTAAGGTTAATGCGTGCTCACTTAACGGAAATCCTAAAATGGGGACCTCCTGGGAAGTTTTTCATTTCACCTGCGGGACAAAACCGTGCTTGATCCAAAGCGAGGCAATTCCTCTAGTGGTTGAAATCGGGCGTGACGGGCTTAATTGGAGGTCTTTGGAACTTATTATTATCCTTGTGGAAAGCATTAATCCTTTTGCCAAATGGCTTAATTTCTTCATTGTTTGGGCGTTAAAATGGGAAGGGAAAATAATAGAATCCAGAGAAATTGTGCTTCTCGATATCCCTTTAAAAGTCGTGTTTTATTTCCTCCATTTCAAAAGGGAATAAGAAGAAATAAGTCAAATGGATTTTCTAGTTTCTACTATACCATTCAAATATGAAAGAAACAAAAGGAGTACATATACAAATACAAGTAATTTAACTTCCTTTAATGAGACCAAAACATCTTAAAGAGAAACTTAATTTCATTTCTTTTCATTTCTTTGCCCTTACATTTTTTAGTACCCAAAACCAAATGTCAATTTTCCCACAAGCATCCAAACTGGAGAAGAGTTGGGACCAGTTGTATGAGCCCAATATCTTAAAAGTTTTGGATCTCTAAGTGTATCAATTATAGTTTTAAAGTTGCACTTCTAGGTGCAAGGCACTATAGGCAAAGCCCCTCGCACTCAAATCCTAAGATACAAGCAATGTCATTGAGGTGTAGCTTGCTACTTCTTCACTTTAAGGCCAAAAGAGGTGGGACAAAGGAAATAGCAAATTATGACAATTAATTGAAATAAATCATGTCTTCAATCCTCCTCAATTTAAGATGATTACCATATGTGTTATATGTGGTTACCATATACATACAACATACAAACATATCTTAGGATGTTAACATATATTTAGAAAACAAAACTAGCTTTATAACCATCCTTCCATAGCCAATCAGAACCTCAAAAACACATTCTTCAATTACAATTGTTTTTCAGCTCAATTCTTTAGAGCCTAACATACAAAAGTACTCTAAACTTTTTTATTTGTTATCACTCCAAAATTACCTTTGTCTCCTGGGCACCATTGTTTTGAAACTTAGATATTTTAGCACCCCAAAATGAAATTAGGGTTAGGGTTTTATGCGGCCCATTTGACCACCTTAACTAACTTAACCCACATACTTTAAAAAATTTTGCAAAATGCAAGTAATCACATTACTACTAGCTTGCACGTGCAAAAATTACTACTACTAGTCATATCACAGATCCTCACTAATCATCCAAAAGATAAAAAAAGAAGATCCCCAAACAAAACAAATCCACAACCGAATAAGCAAAGGCTCTTTTTCATCTTCTACAACGAGTAATCCTAGAAGAGCCTCTGGTATAAGGGTTATTACTAGTTCTAGATTTGAATCAATTATGAGTATAATAAGATCTACATGACCATGGAGGGCAAGGAATTCTATTAGCCGCCAGAGCCCCACAAGAGAGATAATAATGAACTCTTCTCCAAACAAAGATCTATGATCACCTCTCTCACATTTTCTTGTCACTATCTAAATCTATCAATCCATTATCAAACTCACCTTTCTCTTACAAATCATTGTACATAGTCAGCCATTATCTTCAATCCTTTATCATCCACTTGAGCTTTGATTCTTAAACTAAGAGTAAGAAAAATGGAAAACAAAAAGAGAGAGTTTAGAGATCGCCATCAGAGAGAGACATTTGAAACTAAATTAAGCTAGAGAGAGGCTTAATTATTTTAATGGTCACTCTTTGAGTGATGGAAAGGGAATAGAAAAAGTAGGCATAAGAGGTAACATGGAGATGCAGTTTTTTACAACTACGCGCTATAAATTAAATATAAGATGCTAGGTAAAAATTGCTTACTCTCATCACTAAGATTATTTAGGTTCAATTACAGTCTAAGCTACCATTACTATGTAGAGAAGCTTCAATGGCGATGAGTTTGACAGCAGGGAGAAGAAGACTATCGAGATTGATAGGGTGATGTCAAGCTGAAGTGGGCAATGCCAGGCTGAAGAGAGAGAAATTTTGATTGGGTTTCGAACAAAATGGTGCATATTGATTTATTTTGTCCTTGGTTAACTTAACCCAATGCAGTCAAGTGGGGCCACATAAATATTTTTTTTATTTTAAACCCCAACCTTAATCTCATTTGGGCTGCTAATATATCTAAGTGCCAAAAAATGGAATGCCCAGGACACAAAGGTCATTTTAGAGTGATATTGCACTAGGTTGATGAGTTAAAAGGTATTTTTGTATGTTAGGCCAATTCTTTACCCTATCAGTATTATGGATTATTCTAATTTACTTGAATTAGGATCATGGGTTAAAAATATAATTCTATTTTGTTTGGCTTTCAAAATTATTACTATTGTTTTATGTTGTTATAATTAAACTCATCTTGTATATGATTATATGCTTTCTCATACGGTACACCTTATGCCACTCAGGTGTTTCTAGTGCCATGGCTTTGCCTATTGCAGCTTTAATAATTATGCTACAAATACTCATACTGTAACTTGTTAATCAACTTTCCAGTCTTAAAAATTTCGTCAATTTGTTGTTTCTTGTACTGAGTATTGCTCAAAGAAGTTAATGTCCCCCTCCCCCACCATTTTCACCAATAATGGACCCAACTGTATAACAAAATAAGAACAAATGCACCATCTAAGGGCGACTGCAAATTCCGAAATCAAAGAAAAATATTTACCTCTTCCTTTAATAGCCGGGTATTCTCCTCCTCAAGTTCTCTGACCAAAGACTCCAGCTCAATTGTGTGAGCCTAAGCATCAAGAGTAAAGTAAATTATAATCACAAGAATCAAAGATAAAAAGAGTTGAAAAATATTAGTATAATGGCCATAAAAACATTGAGATCTTGAATTCAATAGTTTGCTTGCCACAGAGAAAAATAAGTCCTATCCGAGCCCAAGCCCAAGAGTTGCAGTCAAAGATAGAATTCCCATTCCAAATCCTATGATTCTAAAGAAACATTTTATTTTAGCACTCCTAGAACTAATCAACAGACAAAATAAAAAACGAATTTTTTCAGCAATAGAAGAATTCAAAAGACATTAAAAAAATAAGCAGAAAGAAACCTGTTTTCCGTTCCCTAGACCTGGCAGCAGATTCACGATTTTTTATCATTCTTTTTGCTTCTGTTGGGTGGCCCTTATCCATGGGAGGCTCCTCAAAGCTCTTCTTTTCTGTCTCCCTCTCCCTCCTCCTTCCGCCAGATCATCCCATGATTATGATATCCACACTATAAGGTCCTACAGACATCTCCATCTGAGCCGGAAACTCCAACCCCTTTAACGTCCTCCTCGCTAACAGCACCAGCCTTAGTCAAAAAATCCTCCAAAGTTATCCCCTCATTTCCATCCTCTTTTGATCGCTGCCGGATACGATCTCCTTCCACACCTCATCAACGGACTTGGACGCGCATCCAGGAAGAGGCGAGTGGTCATCGCATGGATAGGAATAATATTTTTTAAGAGATCATCCATGGCGGTTGAAACCAGAGGGTTTTGTTCGGTAGTAGTGAACTGGTTTTGGTCCTGGTTTTGGTTTTGGAGATCGGCGAGTAGGGTGGAGAGGGAGGAACATAAGGAGGGTTGACGTTGGCATATCAGAATTCGTCGATGACGTGGTCGCCATCACCTTCGACTAAGCCATAGCCCAAATCCAAAGGCTAAATCTAGCGGATTCCTAGGTTCGCATAGAATCTCCCCACCGTATATGTTGATTGTTGGGTTTCTCCTTCTCGGTCTCCGTCTGGGGCCTGTGTTCTGCAGTTCGGCACGGAGGATAAGATCAGACCAAACTACAAAGAAAAAAGAAAGGACAAATGTAATCAATAGTTGTCGCCTAGGAATTTGTTGCCATTTTTCGTACTACTTCTCTGCATAATTTATTTATATTTTAGAAAAATAGCTTTTATCCATAATCCGTAATCTATATAAGCTAAACCATCCTAAATATCCTAAATCAAAATCAACTTAGCCCTACAATGCCCAAATTTCAAATTTATGTCACAGTTGCGCTCTAAGATAAAAGAGTGTATATGGATCGACAGAACAGTAATTAAATAATTTTCAGTTCCATATCAAAATATTTGAACATATAATATGAAGTATCAATCTCGTTCTAATAGATATAGAGTTACATCTCGTCTCGTCCCGTTTCAATAAGTATATAGTTGCATCCCCATTTGGTTTAGTTTTTCACGATAGGATGTGACATTTGCATCCCATCTCGTTCAATTTTTCACGACGGGATGAGACATGAATTCGAGTGTATGGGACAGGACGGAATGGATTGGGTGAAGAATCAATCAAGATTTTTCATAAGCCCAATGCATAAATTCATCCATGTATTTTACATAAAAAATTTTATGGCACCATCAACTTTTACTTTAAACCTATTGAATACTTTCATTTATAAAATTATACTAATTAAATATTTTAACTTGCAAAAAAAATTCTATTAAATATTTAAATTTCTAAAATTAGATCAATTATACTTATTAGATAGTTAAAAAATGTAAAATCATTGTTTCAAATATTGTACAAACCAGAATATCTTGCATATAAATGCCAAAAAAAAACACCAAAAAAATATTACTGTTAGGATGTGAGGGATACAACATTAGCAGAATTCGTAACTTAAAGGGCATACTAGTTCACTTGCAAAGTTTGAGGTGCCGCAAAGTTTTTCAACAAAATACAGGAGTATATTTATACATTTGGTCATTTTTCATAGTCTTACTAAAATTTTTTTTTACCAAAAAAGATAAAAATATTATACTCATCAATTACAATTAAATAAAATTCATCGATATAAATTTATGTTAAAAAAAGATAAATCAAATAATTAAATTTAATCATTAATTATCTACTACTAAAACTATAATAGAATAACATTAATATAGTAGTTACTTTTTATTTTAATAAGAGCATCAAATATAATAAAATAAAATAATTCGAAACTATATATTATTTAATTTTACGTATATTTTATGAATTTTAACTCATTATTATTTAGCTTACTTATGAGCATCAAATAATTTATTGTAGTGGTTCGACACTAACTCACCTACGTTCATTCCAAAAATCGTCTTGAGATCCTCTACTATGTTATCTCTTTTAAAATGTAAGAGACAAACCAACGTTATAAGGAAATAGATCAGAAATGTATATCTAACTTTTAACCCATTAGATTCCAAAGGTTCTAGTCGACCTCCACTCTTTTGTTTGTTAGAGAATAGAAAACTTCGAATCAAGACATTAGAATCTCACTAAAGAAGAAGGTTGCTTGATAACATTTTACAACATAGCTTTTCAACCTAAGTTATACACAAATGTTTTTTTTTTTTTTAAAACAATCTCTAGCCTATAATAACATGAATCTATATAGATAGAGAGAAATGCAAGTATAAGCACAATAAGAATAAAAAACAGATTTGAAATCAGAGATTAAGATCAGAAGTGTTCTTTAAAAAAGTTGTTAAATAATTTCTTTTCTCTTAAAAATATTTATGAAAGAATAGTGAAAAAAAAGAAATAAAGGGGGTTGCAGAGAAATGCAAGTATAAGCACAGTAAGATAAAAAACAGATTTGAAAACAGAGATTAAGATCAGAACTGTTCTTCAAAAAGTTGTTAAATAATTTCTTTTCTCTTAAAATATTTCTGGAAGAACAGAGAAGAAAAGATAAAGAGGGTTGCAAAGAAGAGCTTGGATGATTTGAAAATCTAAGAATGGATCTCTTACTCATGCCAACAATATTTTTAAAGGAGAGAACATTTCTATACAAAAAGGGACTTTATAAATAACATTGGGATTTTGCTTTAATGAACAATGAGTGTTACTGACATTTAAATTAAAGAGACAGTGCATGAGTTGTATTTAAAATGATTGTTGGACCACCTTTTGCACATACACACGCAAAGCTTGGAAGTGAAGAGGCTGTTTTAGAAAACTGTGTTGCTTTACTACAGAAAATATTAGCTCTGTCAGAAACAGAATAGCTTTTGCAGAAACTCATTTAATAGTCACCAAAAATATTTCTTTCGAAAACCTTTTTCATTTAGATAAACCTGAAGATCAATGATCGAGGCTTTTTTCCTCTATGATATTTACTAAAAGTACTTCAAAAATGATTTTAAAAGATATAAAAGATATTTTGTACTTATAATAAAATCTATCTATCTACAATATTTCCTAAGACTCATCTACTAAAAATATCTTCATTTTTTTTCATGATCTTTAATAAAAATCTTTGAATTGCAGGAACTTGAAATCTTTAATAATTTCAGCATTAAAATTCTGCATAAAATCACTTTAGCATATGGCCAACAAAAATTAAATGTAATTTAATTTTGATTCGTAATATTAGTTTTCGATATAAATATAAATTCTATTGGATAAACTAAGAAATTATATTATATACTAAATAAGATATATATTAAATATGGTAAGAATATATTATCTTTAAGGATTTAATTTTATTAATAGAAAAATAAAGGTAATTTAATTTAATTGGTTTAATATATACTATATAAAGTATAAATTAAATATGGCAAACATATAATACGTTTAATTATTTTTAATAAATTTTTAATTTGATTGGGTATAATTATTTCCTTCAAGTAACTGATTCTATAAAAATAAATGTAATTTATTATTATTTATTAGAAAATAAATGTAAGATTTATTACTTGACATAAAATAGATAAAAAACTTATTAGAAATATATATAAAATATAAAATTTTGATATAGCATGTAACTTTAGTAAATCATAAAATACATGGGAAGATTTTTTTTCTCAAAAAGAACAACCATAAAATTAATTATATGTTTATATACTTTAACAAAAACTAAAAAAAAAAAAAGAAAATATTAAAATATAAATTTTTTTTATCAGCAGATGTAAATGTATTTGATTAATTAAACATATCTAGAAAAAATTTAGCAAAATCAAGGAACTATACTCGAGCCAATATGCCCCCAAATACACCCAATCCTACTTGAAAATGCTAAGTGAAAAAACCTGGAGAGCCTCAAAAACAAAATATTAATTTCTTTTGAGATAAGAAAAAATGAAATTAAATTCAAAATTGGATCAAATCAAAGTGCCCATGAAAATCAAAAACTAATTATGACCCAATCCTCATATATCCAAATTGAAGAACCTTTGCTCTATTATTTGATTAAAGCCACCTAACCGAAACAAAATTATAACCAAGCCAAAAAAAGTTCCACAGAAATTACTCCTTTTTTTAAGTAGATTATGTGCAAAACTATTTCTTTCTCTATTAACGTGTTTGAATTGGAAGGAAGATAAAGAACCAAGAAGACTGTCAAGCCTACTGAAATTGTACCACTATCTGCAAGGGCAATGTTCATGTTGAGAAACCCAAACTCAAGACAACTCTAGAATCTATCTCAAAGATAATTGGAATTTTGGCAAACTTTGAACAAGCATAAATCTCAACAGTTTTTAACAATGGAAAACTCAGCCACATTTAACTCTTTTGAACCAATGGATTCATAAAAAACACATAAAATAAACCCTGACGAATTCCTCAGTAACCTCCAAGACCCGCTGGTCTATGTTTTCCTAGGGCAGACCCATCTGAATATAAATGATGCTCTAAAATAATATAATTATATTAATTATGATACTAGCTAGTAATGGTTTTTCATATTTTAGCAAAATATAAAGTTTATGGTATTATATTAGACATGAAAATTTTAATTTAGTTAATTTTAAATTGTTACAAGACAATAAGTTAATTAGTTGATAAGTAATTTTATATCATGAAAATTTGATTGTGAAATTATAATGATGTTTTATATTATAAATATGTTATTTACTTAATAAGTTATTCAATTATAGAATGTTTATTTATTATTTCATAAATATTTTTTTCTAATTTTTGAATTTTTAGATTTTTAGTAATATAATTGCTCATAATGTTATAATTATAAAAAATATTATATATAAAAATTAAATTATATTTACTTGCAATGTATAAAATCAACGAGTAAATAATGTGCAATGCATGTTCAAAAATATAGTTAATAGATATATACAAACCATTAAAACTTCTACTCCCTCCGTCTTAAAAGATATTTCACTTTTTATTTCACACAGATTAAGAAAGTAACAATTAAAGAAATAACAATTATTATGGTTAAAGGACAATTTTATCCATATAACTTTTCTATTATACGCATCTTAAATAACACATGAGCAATTATTACATCGGAATAATGATTAAAAATTAATAAGGGTTATTGAAAATAAGATAAAATTTAATAAGGGTATAATAGAACAATTTAAGGATTAACTATAATGCAAAAAAAGGAAAATAAATTATATTTGAGACAAATTAAAAAGGAATAAGTACTTTTTTTTCAAAAACTTTTAAAGATAGAAACATTATTCCATTAATATTCCTTATGTTCCGTTAAACTGACACCTGTTTATTTTATTCTATATCTTCATATTACTTTTCACTTCAGAAAATTGAGGAGGTGTTAATTTTTTTTTGTTCTAACTTTAGTTTTATATCTTAGGTTCCGTTCGTTTCCGTAAAATAACTTATTGAAACACCCCGTAATTTTATTTTCAAAACTTTCGAATTTTTATTAAATCAAAAATCTCTATTTTCAACTCTATAGGCTATAAACACCAAACAATCTTAACTCGAGTCCATAGTTTTGCGAGCTGGGCCCAAGCCCAAATATATTGTCAGAATTTTCGATTTGAGAACAGTTAAAATTTTCGAGAAATAATATGAAGCTCCAACAATTAATTTTTATGAATATATATATTATCCAAAAATCAAATATCATTACTATTTATATTTTATTTTTATTGAGTTAATGGGAAGAAATGTTACGGAACCTAAAAATAAACCAAAATAAATCGAAAATCAAATTGATTTGTCGAAAACCAGCTTGAATTTTCTGAAAACCAAGTGAAAAACTCGAAAACAAAGTTAAATCGGGTCAAACCATTGATTTGGACCAAATCGGTTCGAATCGAACCAGAATGGCCCAAAAGTCTCTAGACCCGCCTCTCTTCTTTTTCTTTTCTACTCTTCTTCTTCTTCTGCATGCGACCTCGCTGCCTCTCCTCCAATCTCCAGCTTCTGACCACCAAATCTGGCGAGCCTTGATACCAAAATGTAGAGTACATTGAGAGGAAGCTATCTGTAGGTTTGCTTCGTGGAGATGGAGCCTAAAATGAGAGAGAATGCGATTGGAAACGGGACGCCGCACGATGAGCTTCTCCGCCGACT
>NC_143151.1:16338338-16457484 GCF_041381405.1 Jatropha curcas | reverse complement strand
TTTGATTGAGGCAATTTATTTGCCTAGTGGATGATATGGATGCATTCATGCACTTATAGAGTTAAGAGGAGTAGAAAAGAAGCATGCATGAAGTGCTAAAATTAAATAAGCGTAGTCTAGTTTATGTACCTGATTTAATCTCCGACCGCTTCTTAACTCCAGGTTAAGCTCCTCGTTAAGGGAAATATTAATTAAAATTTTAATGGCCACTTAGTAAAGCAAGAAAAAAAAAATGAAAGCAGAATAACATAAAATAAAATAAAATAAAGAATGCAGAAAGCGATAAAAGAATCGCAAAGAGCGTAAAGGGAGAAGAGAGGTCCGTCAACACAGACTGTGTCTAAAATGGAGCCCCGGGGCCTCTTTTTATAGAAAAAAAAAGCACCCCGGGCGCGCCTGCCCGCCCTCGAGGGCGGGCATGCCCGCCTGGGCTGGGCGGGCGTGTCCGCCCAGGCTGGGCGGGCGGGCGTGCCGGCCCATGCTGGGCGGGCATGTCCGCCCAGGTTGGGCGGGCGTGCCTGCCTTTGCAGGGCGGGTGCGCCCGTCCTTGAGGGTGGGCATGCCCACCCCCGCGGGCGGACATGCGTGCCTTTTTTTCTTTCCGGAGGCTTTTCCGGGAGTCCCGGACTTCCAAAAAATATTCCGAGACCAGTTTCGTGATCTTCGTAATTTTTCGGACATTTCAAGTACCATATTGGCACACTTCCGGTGAACTTTTTGAATGACCTCTGGTCCGACCGGGCTGTTTGCAGTCCGAAAGAATTGGCTCTTTGAGCCTCAAAATTTAGGTATTCACAGTTGCCCCCCACCGGCAACCATAAAAGATGTTTTATGGGCGCTGGTGGTTGTCTGAAAACTAAATTTTGTAGGCGAATGTTAGACGCGTCAAAAGGACCCGCCTCTTGGCTATTTGCTTATAAATAGCTCAAAAACTCATTATTTCATTTATTCTCCACTCTCCAAATCAAAAGAGCTCTCTCAAATTCTCTCAACTTTCTCATCATGGCTTCCCCAAGCTATAGCAGCGGTGAGGACCTCCTGGAGTCTCTGGGAATTTCTGTGGACGATGTCAATCTTGCGGCGGACGCTGACAATCATGCTTCCATGACCGGCGTCTTTGCCCAGGTAAGCTCCCTTCGCTTCTGTACTTTTGGGCCTTAGGCCAAGTGTGAATTTTTTGGGCCTTAGGCCAAATTATGATTTTTCGGGCCTTAGGCCAAATCGTGATTTTTTTTGGGCCTTAGGCCAAATCGTGATTTTTTGGGCCTTAGGCCAAATTGTGATTTCTTGGGCCTTAGGCCAAATCGTGATTTCTTGGGCCTTAGGCCAAATCGTGATTTTTTGGGCCTTAGGCCAAATCGTGATTTCTTGGGCCTTAGGCCAAATCGTGATTTTTGGGCCTTAGGCCAAATTGTGATTTTTGGGCCTTAGGCCAAATTGTGATTTTTATTTTTATTTTTATTTTTTTTTGGGCCTTAGGCCAAATTGTGATTGAATCTTACCACTTTTATTAGTATGATACTAGGGGAGGATTAGGATATCTTTTAGTTAGGAACCAAAGGATAACCTTAAACTGTTTTACCTTCTAGGATGCATACATTAGGCTGGACGTGGGCGAGTCCTCTGTTGCTGAGATCCCATTTGACATACTTGATCCTAATAACCCGGTCGGAGCCATCATTGGCCCCTCTCACCTGGGCTTCTTAAGAAATCTCGAGCTGGGTAGGCAGAATTACAAGAGTTTACTGGGCGCGTTGGCTGAGAGATGGTGGGACACCACCAACACTTTCCACTTCTCTTGGGGCGAGATGACGATGACCCCAACTGACTTTTCATTGATTTATGGGATTCCTTTTGGTACTCGGCCGATCGAGCTGTATGACGATTGGAGGACTGCGGTTACCCCCGACCGAATGACGGAGTTGATAGGGATTGACCTTCCCCGGATTGTTAGACCCAGCCATTCCTCCCCCGATCTGAGTGTTTCGAGGCACTGGTTATCCTCCCAAGCCCCTAGCATTTATGCCCGACATAGACAGGGAGAGCTAACGGCTACTCAGGTAGCTAGATTCACTCTGCTGCTGCTGTTTGCTTCGTCTTTCTGGTCTAACAGAAAAGAGAAGTTTAATCCCTCTATACTGAGGAGTTTGGAGGACTTGGCCCACCTCACTGAGTATGACTGGGCCGGTGCTATTCTGAGTCGCATGTACGATGATATGTGCGATCTGAGTCGAGGCCACTGTAGGCTCAGTGGGACCTACTATTTCTGGGAGGTAATGTAAAGAACATATCCTCATTCTGTGCCCCCCTTTATTTTTATTATTAATCCTTTCCTTTCTTGTGCAGACTTGGGCCTTTGAGTATTTTCCCTATCTCTGCCCTGAGCTGGCCCGCACTGATCTTGGGCTAGGGTTGGTACCTTTAGCTTGGAGATGGTACCGAGCTAACCAACAGTCTATTCTACACCGGAAGTCTTTGGGAGATCTGCGGAGCTTCTTCGATACTTGTACCATAGGGCAGGCCAGTGCATTCCTAATTTCTCTTGGTTATGTGAAAAAATAAAAAAAGATTTATTAACACATTTGCTTCTCTTACATAGGTTGAAGTAGGGGCGATGGGCATCCGACTCCAACATTGGATTGAGGCGGATCCCCATTTCAGGCGATCAGAGGCTCTGTGTCGGCGGCGGTTTGTCTTATCACATCCTGTTCTGAGACGTTACTACCTGGGTGAGCGAGTGGACTTCCAGGTTAGGGGCTGCCGCTCCGTTCCTCTTCCTCCCCCTGAGGACATGCGAGCGGGCAAACAGATGGTTCTTACAGATGTCCATACTGAGGGTATCCCGTACATGGAATTGATCCGGGGTGGAGATTATGACGAATTCTGCCAGGTGTTTCTGATGCGGCCCATCGGCTCCAGGTTCGACAGTCTCCCGAGGTCGACTCCTTCCCAGCCGCTTGGCACCCGTTCCTCTCGGGCTTCCGGTTCTTCGGCCAGGACTCCAAGGAGGAGGCCTGTGACCCAGCCTTCTTCTTCTACTCCGGTGGAGGGTCCGTCTCGAGCTGGCCCTAGTCATTCGGTTGGTGCCTTCAGGATTCCCCAGGCTATTTCAGAGGCTACCAGGCCTGTCCATCCGGGCTTGGCCAATTTGCACCTTCCATACAGCATTTCCTATTACACTCCTGAGGGTACTTCGTCTCTTAGGGAGGTATCCCTGGACCGTGTGAATCACCTGGCTCTTCCTCCTGATGACATTAATGAGGTAATGACTGGTAAATCCCTCATAAAAAAGGATTCATAAGAGATTTGTATATTGACTTTGTATTTTTGTGTGATTTCCAGGTTCCTGACGGCTTGATCCGTCAGATGATGGAGCTAATCCTTGGAATGCAGGAGGAACTAACTTCAGCTTGGACACTGCAGGCTTTTGACGACCAGAGGAGGAGGAGGTCTCGCCGCTGATAGCTGCTAGACTTCTTTGCTTTCCTTTACTTTCTTTCCCTCTTTTTTTTTTACTGTATTGAATCTTGGCCTGTATTTCTGTACTCAACTTATTTGTACCTGTATTTGATTAATACTGACAGTATGCATGCATTAGATTTGAGCAGAAGAGGATTAAAAAGTACACACTTTGTTTCTCTTTTTTTTTTTTGTTTTTTTTTTCGAAAGAGAAAAGGAAAGAAAAAAAAAGTTATTTTCTACTTTTATTTCTATTTTTCTTTTTTTCTTTTTCTTCTTCTTTTTTTTTTTTTTTGTTTTTTTTTTTCATGCCTACCTGGGCTGGGCGGGCGTGCCCACCCTGGGCTGGGCGGGCGTGCCCGCCCTGCCTGGGTGGGCATGTGCGCCCACGCTGGGCGGGCGTGCCCGCCCTAGCTGGGCGGGCATGTCCGCCCAGGAAGGGCGGGCCCACGCTGGGCGGGCATGCCCACCCTAACCGGGCGGGCGTGCCCGCCTTTCAGGTGGGCATACCCGCCTTAGAGGGCGCGGGCAGCCGCCCTTAGGCGCGACTTTCTCAATAAAAAGGCTGCTTTCAGCCCCTTTTTTTCATTCTGACTCTCGAACACTGTGCTTAAACAACTATTTAGGTCAGTTCTCTCTCTTCCCTCCTTTTTTTTTTTTTTTTTTTTACTTATTATTATTTATTTTATTTATTATTATATTTATTATTATTTTTTTTAATAAAAACAGGAAAGATAAATAAATAAGAAACATGAATCCCTTTTACAATCATAGCATGCATAGCTGGACCAGGAGTCTCTCTAAAGTTGAAAAGATCAATTTGGGGAGGTACGGAATTTCTCCTGTTATCACTCTTAGGGGCGTAGTAGTTGACTGGGACTTTGTGCGAGCCTGTATTAGATTTTGGGATCCTGAGGCTCACGTTTTTCGGTTTGGGGCTATGATGGAGGAAATGTGCCCTCTTTTTGAGGAATTTTGTGCGATTATAGGGTGTGATCCCAATGCTCCCTTGGTTAGGCACGAGGTGAAAGTTGGGTATGTTAAGTCATTTGAGAACTTGTTTCGGTTTAGCCGGCCACAGGCTAGGGCTATGATTGTGGATGATCAGAAGGCGATTCTGCTGCCTCTGATTGATGAATTTTCAGAGACTTGCTTGGACGACCCTGACCGGATGAGGCTGAGGATGCGGGCCCTGGTTTTCTGCTTATTGGCTGGTTTCTTATTCAACCGGGACCCGGGTTTTGGAGACTTGCGGCTTTGCCCTATGGTTTGGCAAATGGAGGATATGGGTTGCATTGGCGGTATTGTGCTGGCTGAGACCATTAGAAGTCTTGACAGAGCCGCTTTAGGGTTCGACGATTGGACCGTTTCTCCCATTATTTTGCAGGTATTTCTCCCTATCATCTTTCCTCATTCTTCTTCTTCCTCTTTTTTTCTTATAATGGAAAAGATCCATTATTCAGGTTTGGTTGAGGGATCACCTTCAAGTAGTGGCTGCTCCAACCTCCCTTCCCTACAATTCTTCTCAATATCGCATGCGGAAAATCTTGCTCTCCCACCCTTCTACTGAAACATGGACTTCATGGCTGGTTGAATTGGGTCCAAATGAGATACTATGGTTCGTCCCTTGGTACAATATCAACCACTTTATTCAGGTCAGCTTTCGCCATTCTCGGGTTTATCTCCTAGGCCTCACACACTGTACTTGGTACTGCGCTTCGCGCGTTCTGAGGCAGATGGGGATAGATCAAACTGTCCCTATTATGGATGACATTTCAGCTGATTCTGCGATTACTGCTGGTGTTACCCGAGCTGTTCTTAAAGCTTGGGTTAGAGATCACCGTATGGTTAGACCTTTACCTGATCCTACCAGCGTTCAGACTTCTCCCGAGTACCGGGCCTGGTTCATTACCGCTGTCTGGCCGATTGAAAGACCAAGGAGGACTGCACTGCTGAGTGTTCTCGAAGGTTGGGTTCAGGCTGATGCTGAAGAGGAGGTTGGGACAGGTGAGGAGATTGTGCTGGCTCCTTGGACAGGCAAGGCTGGGCAGAGTTCAGTAGAAGACTCAGAGGATGCCGCTCCGCGGAGGCGACGGGATACCTAGACTCTTATGAACTTTTGTGATTTTTTTTTTGTTTTGCCTTTCGTTTGGGGACTTTGGATTTATCTTTTGATGTATGCTTTACACTTTCTTTAGTTATTTTGGACTCTCTTGCTTGATTCTGGATTATTTGACTTTGTCATTAGGCGTTTGAACTTTCCAAGCATTTGCCAACTTTTATTTATTCAAGCTCTAATTTTTTGCCTAAGCCGCCCTTTCGGGTTTTCAGCTTAGCGAGCTACCCCCTTTTTGCCTAAGCCGCCCTTTTGGGTTTTCAACTTAGCGGGTTTTTTTCACTTCTTTTTTTTTTTTTTTGGCAAAGAAGAAAATGAATTATGAAATGATTTTTTTTTTTTATTATTAATGTTTAGACCGCGCCCAATGAGGGCTGCCTACATATCTCCGATATATGATTTTTTTCAAAGAGAATCAGGTCTAATGTAGTTCGTTTTACATTATGCAAATGATTACAATTTACACGAAATACCTTTTTAACTGATCTAAATTACATGGATTAGTGAATTCCAAGCCATCCAAATCAGTCAAAATAACGGCTCCGCCTAACAAGATCTTCTTCAACACATAGGGTCCAGCCCAATGAGGACGGAACTTCCCCCGTGGATCTATGACCGGTTGTCTAATTTCCTTCAGAACCAAACAACCTTCTTCCAGTTTCCGGTCTTTGACCTTCTTGTTAAAATGTCTTGCCATTCTTCTTTGATAGACTTGAGTTTGGTGGATCGCTCGCAATCGGTTTTCATCCATACCCAAGAGCTGCAAATGATAATTCTCAGCCCAATTTGCTTCACTGATCTGGCTTTCCCGGATAACCCTCGCCGACTGAACTTCCAGCTCAATAGGCAATACTGCTTCCATGCCATACACTAGGGCGTACGGGGTTGCCCCAGTAGGCGTTCTGATTGAAGTCCTGTATCCCCATAAAGCATTTGGTAGTTGTTCATGCCATGCCCTATGCCTCTGAATCGTCTTTTGCAAAATGACTTTTATAGCCTTGTTCGCGGCTTCGACGGCCCCATTTGTTTGTGGGCGATAGGGTGAGGACTTATGGTGCTGAATCTTCTTATGCTTTAAGAGGTCAGCGAATTCTCCTTGAAAATGAGACCCGTTATCAGTAATGATCTCGAATGGTGCTCCATACCGACAAAGGATGCTGGTACGTACAAACTGTGCTGCCTTCTTGGCGTTTAACATCGAAAAGGAAGCTGCCTCAATCCATTTAGTGAAGTAATCTACAGCGACCAGGATAAACTGGTGGCCATTAGAGGCTTTCGGGTGGATCTTTCCAATTACATCTATGCCCCAAGTTGCAAAAGGCCACGGTGAAGCAATTGGATTTAAATTGACTGGAGGCCGTTTTTGCAGCTTAGCGAAAATTTGGCACTCATGGCACTTGCGCGCGTGCCTCACACAATCCGCATTCATAGTTGACCAGTAATAACCTAGGTTCATGATTTTCCAAGCCAAGGCTATCCCGTGCATGTGTGACCCAGATTCCCCATTATGCACGGAATCCATAATGGTTTGGGCTTCTTCTTCACCAACGCACCTTAGGTGCATGCCATTCCAACTTCTTTTATACAGAACTCCCCCGGTAAGGAAGTATCCCGACGCTAACTGTCTCAATGTCCGTTGATCAGTTTTGGTGGATCCATCCGGGTAGGCTTCGTTTCGAAGGTAATTCTGTATATCCCAAAACCAAGGCTTGTCATCCACCAAATGCATGACGTGTGCTGGCTGCTTCTGAAGCCTAACTGTCAGGGGCCGAATAACTTGGCCTTTCCCCACATTAACCATGGAGGCCAAAGTGGCTAGGGCATCAGCGAATTGATTTTTGGCTCGCGGCAGGTAGTGGAAAGATAATTCCTCAAACTGTTGAGCCAATTCGTCTAAGCGTTGTAGGTAAGGAACCAAACGCTCTTCCTTGATTTTCCACTTCCTTAGAGCCTAGGAGACTATCAGGTTGGAATCTCCGAAAACCCTGAGGACTTTTATCTCTTTTTCCAAGGCTGCTTCTAACCCCTTGATGCAGGCTTCGTATTCGGCCTCATTATTGGTACAGTCGAAGTCTAGTTTAACTGCAATTGGGATGTATTCTCCACAAGGAGTTTTGAATACAACTCCAATCCCATTTCCATGGTAGTTCGAAGCTCCATCGAAGTACATCTCCCAGACCTGACTTTCCAAGTTTAACAGGTCTTTGTCGGGGAACTCTACCTCCGACATTTGGTCTTCGACCGGTAATTCTGCTAATTGGTCAGCCAAGGCCCCGCCTTTTACTGCCTTACGTTGTACAAACTTTAAATCATAAGCCGCAAGCACTGACACCCACTTTGCCATCTTACAGTCAAGAACCGGCCTTTCCATAAGGAATTTCAAGGGGTTAGATTCAGAGATTACGTGTGTAGTGTAAGACGAGAGGTAGTGTTGCAGCTTGGTACAGGCCCAGACTAGAGCCAGACACAACTTCTCTATCTTGTTGTATTTCAACTCATATTCCAGCATCCTCTTGCTAAGGTAATACACGGCATTTTCTATCCTTGTATCCTCTGCTTGTTGAGCTAATATGGCCCCCATTGCTTCTTCTGTTACTGACAGGTACAGTAGCAAAGGCTTTCCTAGCCTTGGTGGTTGTAAGACTGGCGGGGATAACAGGTATTGCTTGACTTGGTCGAAAGCTGCCTGACAATCCTCATCCCATTTGACTGCCACTCCTTTCCTAAGTAGCTTGAAAATTGGGCCACAGGTATCGGCCAACTGATTGATGAAACGGCTGATGTACTGTAGCCTTCCCAAGAAACCTCGGACTTCTTTTTCGGTCTTTGGTGCTGGCATTTCCAGAATAGCTTTGGCCTTCGAAGGGTCAATCTCTATGCCCTTCCGACTAACCATATGCCCCAGAAATACTCCGGACGTGGCTCCAAACAGACATTTTGCCGGGTTGAGCTTCAAATTATACTTTCGAAGTCTAAGGAAGAACTTCTCAAGTGCTGTTGTATGTTCTTCGGTTGTTTTTGACTTAACCACCATATCATCCACATACACTTCCACCTCCTTGTGAATCATGTCGTGAAAGATGGTCGTTGCCATTCTTTGATAGGTTGCCCCGGCATTTTTGAGCCCGAAGGGCATGACCCTATAGCAGTAGGTTCCCCATTCCGTGATGAATGACGTCTTCTCTTTGTCTGGCAAATGCATCATTATTTGATTGTACCCAACAGCAAGATCGGTCAAAGAGACCATCTCGTGTCCAGCCATTCGATCCACCAGTAAGTCAATATGTGGCAGGGGAAAATCATCCTTCGGGCAAGCTTTATTCAAATCCCTGTAATCCACACACATTCGCACCTTTCCATCCTTCTTAGGAACCGGCACTATGTTCGCTAACCATGTCGGGTAGGCAATAGGTTCTATGAACTTGTTCTCCAGCTGCTTGGCAACTTCCTCCTTGATTTTCAAGGACCATTCTGTTTTTAGCCTTCTTAGCTTCTGTTTCACTGGCTTAGCCTCTGGATACACTGGAATCTTGTGCACCACTATTGCTGGGTCAATTCCAGTGATGTCACTTGCTTTCCACATGAAGCAATCAGCAAATTTCTTCAAACATTCACTGACCTGTTCCCTGTTCAGGCAATCAGATGCAATGTATGTATATTCATTTTCTTCCTTGCCAATTACTATCTTTTCCTTTTCATTTTTTATTTCATTTATTTGATTGTTTTTGCTTGGAAATGCTTGGAAAGATAGACACGCAGGGTAATCAAGAATTTGCAAGCCTTTATTAATTATGACGGAATCGTCTTCAAAGATTACATCAAATTTGAAATCTGGATTTTCAAAATCCGACACAGATGACTCAAGACTGGAACTGGACTCTGACTCGGTTTCAGACTCGGGGTCAGACTCAGACTCAATACAAGACTTGATTACAGATTTTGACTCTAGGTTTGACTCGGGAGGGGGTTTATCAGCAGCGCGCTCCTCCTCGGCGTACCAATTGGTGAGAGGGCCTTCGTTCGGCTTGATCAGGCTCAGCAGATCTTGGTCCCCATCATTTCCTGTGATAACTGCAATTTCGTCAAGGAGACTAGGTTGCATGAAGTCTTCCACTTCGAGTTCAGTTGTTACCTCTTCGGATAAGTCATTCAAGTCCAGGACACAGGTGTCATTCATTTCTAGGAATAGCTCGAAAGGATCGATCAATTCCTGGTCAGAAATAATAGCATTTACCCCGTGATTTGGTAAGGGATTAGTGCTAATGTTTGACTCACTTCTTGGGATGATTGAACCATCGTCTACCAGGTCTTGGATGCGGTTCTTAAGCGTCCAGCACGCTTCAGTCTCGTGCCCATGACCTTGATGATATTCACAGTATTCATTGGTTCGGTAGTTTCTTGGTAAAGGGTAGGGTGGTGGCCTTGCTTCCAAGGGCTTGATGTAGTTGGCCTTGACAGCCTCTCGGAAAACCAAAAGGATTGGCATCCCGAGATCAGTATATGTCCTTCTTGACCGATTGCCATTTCTCATATTGCCCACACGTAAAGGATTCGTGGGGGTGATGCTTGCCATTTCATGGACTTTGCCAGCTTGGCTAGGCTTCTCGTATTTTGAGGAACCCGAGTCTTCCTTCAGTTGCCCCATTTGAATTAAATCCTCTACCTTTGTAGCAGTGGCAATGAGTGACTGGAAGGTTGGTAAGTATTGGGTTTGTAACTGTTGTTGGTAGACAGGCTGCAGGTTCTTTATGATTATGTCTACCTGTTCTTGTTCAGAAGGTCGATTGATCATTTGGGCGGCCTTGGCCCTCCACCTCGTAAGGAACGAGGAAAAGGGTTCATTGTTCTTTTGTTTGGTAGTTTCTAGTTCTCTTCGAGTAACATCAACTTCTATATTATAGTGATACTGAGAATTAAAAGCATTGCAAACATCCTCCCAGGTCTTCATCTTAGAGCGGTCCAAACTGACAAACCACCTCAAAGCAGCACCAGTCAGGGATTGTTGGAACAACTGAGCAAGGAGCTCGCTGCTTAATCCAAATGGGTTAAGGGCGCCCACATACATTTTCAAGTGTGTTTTAGGACAGGTGGTTCCATCAAACTTGTCCATGTTTGGCATTTTGAACTTAGTAGGCAATCTTGCTTCGGGGAACAAGGACAAAGAGTCCATGTCCACCACCTCCTTGTGGGTCTTTAGAGCAGTAACAGACCTTTCTAGCAATTCCAGTTTTTCTCTTATTCTTTGAGCTTCCAGCTCAGAAGCAGTTTTGGAGGTCATTTCATCCAAGTTAGGGTTTGAAGACGTAGGCGCAGAGCCAGGTCCTTGGTTGGAGGTAGCAGGACCACTCCCCCCAGCGGAAGCCCCACTTCCATTACCACCACTTAATTCAGCTAATAGGGCGGTTCTTTGGGCAGCCAATGCCTCATTCATCCTAGCCTGTATTCTGGCTTCCATTTGTTCCATGAGAGTTTGGATGTCAGCTAGTGATGCCATCGGTGTAGTTGAAGTTGGTGGGGTTGGTGATAGCACTGTAGGTGTGTCTGGTACTATTGTGGTTGCTTGCACAGGGGGTACCTGTAAGTGTAAGGGTAATCGCGTTAGGGTATAGTGGGCGGTATTGTGTGTCAGAGTAACTGATATGAGGTAGACCGACTCTTTGTCCAACTGTGCATGACTGACAAACAGAAGGATATTTTTGTGTCCCTCCACTCTCTTCTCTCTTTTTTTTTTTTTTTAATGCTTATGGTATGTCGTGAATGCGCACAACAACACGTCATAATTTATTTTAATGAGATGATTCGTACCATTGGGAGCATACAGTCCTAAAGGATAGGTTCTATAGGCTATGACACAAAATAGAGAATCGGTTTATTAAGGGACCCTTGAGCCTTGAGCATGGATATACCTAACCACATGTGAAACAAAGAGTTTCGCGTGGGTCCAACGGTACGCATGCCCATGGGCCATTCCCAAAAGGATTAGGGATGGTTTGCGGCAACAGGGAGGACGCTTTGGCTGTCCGTCGACATAATCAAAGAGACCTGCCGATCAGCGCTACTTGCTATCCAGACTCAGAAGTTTGAACAGAGAGAGAAGAAATTCATTTGAAATTCGTTTTTTATGCAATGGAGAAAAAGATTCTCAATCGTGCAAATAGATCAACAAATTTAAATGTCTTAATCAAATTTGTCACTTAAGTTCAAAATTCCTCTCATCGAGTATTCTTAAAGAAAGAACACTCGATTTATGTCAAGGTACCCTGCAAAACAAAGCATAGTAAAGTAATGCCCTAAAGAAGGGCATGTTAGTTTATTCAACAATTGTAGTCCACTATTATGCAAAAAGATTACATAAAGTACCCAGCAGAGTCGCCAAACTGTGAACCCCTCCCCCGAAAACACATAGGCATGTAATGCATATGATGAATGAGAAGAAATGCACGTGATGTGTGAGTCGCCACCTTGTTTAATTATTTTAGGGTAAACTAGGAAAAAACCCTAAGTGACTCCAATTTTAATTAACCTAGTTACTAGATTAATTACCCAATGTCTAAGGCATGGTCTTCGAACCTGAGGTGGATCCCGAGACTATGTCATGCTGATGAAACTAACCAAAAAATGAATGCTTTGCAAGATGATTGGACCAATGGAATGTTTAAGTGAGTTTGAATGATTGCGACTTGCCGCTCGGGGTTAAATCCCGAACGTGCCTACGTACTTCCGTTTGAATGGAAGATCAAAGTCAACGTAGTTCGATAGGCCTCGTCTAGAGGGCTTTAGATGGGATGCTTTATGCATGAGTGTGTGTATGCTTTGTGCATTTTTGTTTAGGCATTTTGCCAAAGAATTGATTGTTTCAGGCACTTGGTGCCAAAATGTTGATATGAGGCTTTTTGCCAAAAGAAAGGATTTGGGCTTATTCTTGCCAAAAGATAAGTTGGGCTTATTTGCTTGCCAAAGATTAATTGGGCTTATTATTGCCAAAATATTGATTGTTTAGGCGATTGTCGCCAAAATTGAATGATTTAAGGCTTTTTAGCCAAAATGAATTGATTTAGGCAATTGTTGCCAAAGGTTGATTCAAGGCTTTTAGCCAAAAGAAATTGATTTAAGCGATTTGTCGCTATAAAAGAGATTAATTTTCACTTATAAGCAATTTATTTGCTTAAAGTGATTATTTAAAGGCTTTTTATCCAAATTATTGATTTAAGCGATTTGTCGCTATAAAAGATCAACTTTTCACTTACAAGCAATTTGTTTGCCTAAAGTGATTAATTAAATTGAAATATAGGCAATTTATTGCCATAAAAAAAAAACGTGTTTAAGTAGGACCTTTTAGTCACAATCATTGATTAACTGGACTTAGGCCAAGAACTGTTTGAAATAAAGGCAATTTCACCATAGTTATTGATTAACTAGGCTTCTTTAGCCAGTAATGTCAGATTTAAGTTTTAATACCACGATTATTAATTAATCGGGCATTTAAGCTTAATCTTTATTTGATTGAGGCAATTTATTTGCCTAGTGGATGATATGGATGCATTCATGCACTTATAGAGTTAAGAGGAGTAGAAAAGAAGCATGCATGAAGTGCTAAAATTAAATAAGCGTAGTCTAGTTTATGTACCTGATTTAATCTCCGACCGCTTCTTAACTCCAGGTTAAGCTCCTCGTTAAGGGAAATATTAATTAAAATTTTAATGGCCACTTAGTAAAGCAAGAAAAAAAAAATGAAAGCAGAATAACATAAAATAAAATAAAATAAAGAATGCAGAAAGCGATAAAAGAATCGCAAAGAGCGTAAAGGGAGAAGAGAGGTCCGTCAACACAGACTGTGTCTAAAATGGAGCCCCGGGGCCTCTTTTTATAGAAAAAAAACACACCCCGGGCGCGCCTGCCCGCCCTCGAGGGCGGGTGTGCCCGCCTGGGCTGGGCGGGCGTGCCCGCCTGGTCTGGGCGGGCGTGCCCGCCCATGCTGGGCGGGCGTGCCCGCCTTTGCAGGGCGGGTGCTCCCGTCCTTGAGGGTGGGCATGCCCACCCCCGCGGGCGGACATGCGTGCCTTTTTTTCTTTCCGGAGGCTTTTCCGGGAGTCCCGGACTTCCAAAAAATATTCCGAGACCAGTTTCGTGATCTTCGTAATTTTTCGGACATTTCAAGTACCATATTGGCACACTTCCAGTGAACTTTTTGAATGACCTCTGGTCCGACCGGGCTGTTTGCAGTCCGAAAGAATTGGCTCTTTGAGCCTCAAAATTTAGGTATTCACAATAGGCCATTTTCAGGTCCCGGGCGGCAGGTGCCGCCTGGCTCGGCGGCAGGTGCCGCCCGGGAGGGCGGCAGCTGCCGCCCTGTCGGTGGGGCGGCAGGCCCCGCCCACGTTGGGCGGGGGGTGCCGCCTGGGAGGGCGGCAGCTGCCGCCCAGTCGGTGGGGCGGCAAGCCCCGCCTGGTTTGGGCGGCAGGTGTCGCCCAAGCTGGGCGGCAGGTGCCGCCCAGGGGCGTGGGGGGGCCAGGCCCCGCCTGCTCGGGGCGACAGGCCCCGCGCGTGCTGGGCGGCACGCCTCGCTCGCGCGGGGCGATAGGCCCCGCGCGCGCTGGGCGGCTGGCCTCGCCCGCGCGCGCGGCGGGCCTCGCCCGCGCGCGCTGTGCGGCAGGCCTCGCCCGCGCGGGGCGACAGGCCCCGCGCGCGCTGGGCGGCAGGCCTCGCCCGCGCGGGACGGCAGGCCTCGCCCGCGCTGGGCGGCAGGCCTTGCCCAGGAAGTGGGGCGGCAGGTGTAGCATAAATCAGATCATTAGGTTTTATGGTTGTTTTATGAGTCCACAACTTAACAATTTATTAACTTATGAAAGCCTCCCTTGAGTCAAACCATATAGCTTCCGCATCAAGTTATTATTCTCAAGTAAATTATTATCTTTTTCATATCAATAACCCTTCTCCCGAATGTAGTTATTGAAATAACTCAATCCAGGGGAAATTTTCTGCCTGGAAGCATTAAGCACAATAATAATTTATAACGAGAACAAAGAAAAACAAATCTAATATTATAGACTGGAATTAAATTAAGTTACATCAAATCCCTAGTATAAGAGTTTAGCTGGACATAGTAATTAAATTAAACTCAATCATGCTTGGAACATTCATCATATTTAAAGACAATAATAAAGGAAAGAAACAAGATGAAGAGTTTAGAATAAAAACTGTATCACAACTATGTTAATGGCTTCCTTGAATCTTGGCACAATTGTTTGATGCTTGAATTCTTTGAGAGAGAGAAAGAATTATGTAAAGAAATTGCCTAAAAAAAAAACGAGATCCCTTGCTATGAGAAGTTTCTTTCTTTATATAGAGGTCCTGAAGGCAAGTCTGACTCCTTTTAGGAAATAGAATCCTTATTTAGTGCAAAATCCTTTATAGGAGATCATAACTGTTTAGGCTCTTGATTTCTTCTTGATTAGGACTCCTCTTTCTTCAAGAATAGGTCCAGGTCTTGTTCAGTGTGTTTAGGAAACTCCCTGAAGTCGGCCCATGTGAGAAAGGCTTGATTTGCGTGTTAAATTCACGCTGGTTCCGCCTGGGCAGCACGGGCGTGCTTCATGGCACGGTCTGGGCGTGCTGTAGTCTGGAGGTCTGGCTAGTGAAGCACGGGGCGTGCTAGGTAGCACGGGCTAGTGAAGTACTGAGGCACGGGCGTGCTACATAGCACGGCTTGGGTGTGCTCTTCTCTGGAAGTCTGTCTAGAGTTGCCATGGGCATGCTATGCTTGACACGCCCTGGTCCCATTATAGCACAGCCGTGCCGTTTGACACACCCTGGCCGTGCTCTCTTCTGTCTTTCCTTTGGTTTACTTGGCTTCTAGCACGGGCGTGCCTTCCAGCACGGGCTGGGCGTGCTAGAAGCTGAGTGCCTTGTATTCTAAAGTTCTTTTCTGCGCCAAATTTCTGCAATTTTCTCTTAGATCAAGCGGATTAAAGACCAAGGAAGCTTTTAAACACAATTACACTAAAAGTGATTTAAAATTAAATTAAAGAAGTAAAAACTTACTAAAATTCTAATAAAAACTATATTAAAAACACTATAAAATTTACACTTATCAAAATTCCCCAAACTTAAACCATTGCTTGTCCTCAAGCAACAAAACTAAAGGAAAAATAATTTGACGACACTAGTTTAACATGGTTGGAGATGATTTCCATAATCTTTCATGATATCATGATTAGTAAACAAGTGAATAAACTCAATCGTTCTCCATGCTAATCATACTTAAATTTGACTTTTATTTTTGAATAAAACACATTCATTGAGTAAAATACAAGTTTAAAGAGATTGTCAACACTAATACTTATTCAAATTATGATAAACAGGACATGAATCATCTAAAGCATTTAAAAATAAGACAATTGATAAAAAGTGGCATTCCCATATGCAGAATTAGTCATCCTTTCTCCACGATATAAATGTATACGATTAAAAGATCAAAAGGTCTTTATTTTGGGTTGTAATGGGGCTTTCTTGGTGTAAATTTTGCTTAATCAAAGAAAGGGATAAAATGTAGACAAAGAGTACAAAAGAATGTATAACTTTCAAGATTCTTTTTTTTTTTTTTTTTTTTTTAATTGAACTTTTTCTAGTTCTAGGGAGTGTCTTGTTTTGAAACTTTCTTACTAGCTAGAGGCATCTTGGACAAGCTCTTTTCTTAATATTTTGGCACTTTTCTTCCTTGCCCTTTTTCTATTTTTCTTGAATTCTTTTCATTGCTTTTCATGTGCCTCTTTCTTGATTCTTTCTTCTTTTCTTTATTTGCTAGTATTTATTTGATGAATTCTCCCTCTTTTGTTGCTACATTCTAATTAAAAATCGAATCTTTCAATCATAAAATCCTTTGTACTTAGGGTAGGAAATTTGAATTTTGGCTTTAATGGCTTGGTTTATTGAGGGTGAAGAAGAAAATTTTACGGTTTTAAGGCTTCAAAGTGGGTTTCAAAGGTCATATATTTTTGTTTAGGTGGTCTAGGCTACATATAGGTTTCAACAAAAATTGCCTAAATCATCTCTTTCAAAAAGTAAACATTTAAATTTTTTCGCCTCGAAGGGATTTCTAAGTTTTGTTCTAGGAATGCCGGGTTCTTGCAATACTTTAGAGTAAAACACACCTATACATCATAATTCTCATAAAAATCAGTGTTTAAAAATCTAGAAACAAATAATTTAGATCAATGAACATAATTAAATCAAAATTTCAAATTCAAAACTTAAATATGCTAGAATTAAGAATCAATTATGTTTAACACTTATTACTAGTCATGAGAACCTTCAAGCTTACTTGTAATCATTCCAACCATGTTAAGCAAAAACAACAAAAGTTTTTAGCTAAAATTCCCTTCCCCTAATTCAGTCAATCACATTGTCCCCAATGTGTATAAATTCCCCAAACTTATTGCATTACTTGAAGGAAAGCAGTAAGAAAGAAGAAGAAAAACTTACCAACATTGTATTGAACAATACAATAGAAAGGTGGTGGAAAATGTCTTAGCTAAAAGAGCAACTAAACATGATGAACAAAAACTACTAAAAAGTTATAAAAATTCAAATAACAAACAAACTAAAATGAAAGCAACCAAGACAATGTATTAGAAAAATTAAACAGAAATAAAACAAAAGAAAAGAAGAGTGAGAAATCCGTCAATTCTCCGGTGGTGGGGGTGGCTGCAGAAACTTGAGGATGGTCTGCAGTTGTCCTTGAATGGTGTCCGTCCTAGAATTAAGACTGCCATTCATAATCTCAATGGACTGGAAACGGTCTGTGATCATTGTTTCCATTCCGCTAAGGCGCGTGTCAAAGAGGTCCATTCGAGACATCATCCTCGCAAGGACTTCATCATTGGACATGTTGGATGTGCCTTGGAATGATGGACCAGCACCGGATGTACCTGCACCAAAAGAAGAGGTAAAAGGTGGAGGATTGTCCTCCTCCATGTTAGCACCATCTGCTGCCTCTGTTCCTGCCTCATCAGTATCGACCTCTGGAGCACCCACTACTCGGTATGTATCGCCGACCTTTTCAACTAATTTCATGTGGATCATAACATCCAAATCTAGTCGGGTTCCACGCCCCCCTCCAACACTCTCATGTACTGATCTAGGTGGTTGCCAAACCTGTAAGTATCTAGCAATGCGGGTCACAAAACACCCCATCATTATAGCTCCTTTGTCGGCTCGAGCCACCTTTGCAAATCTCTGGCAGAGCCAATATCCAACATTTAACAAAACCCCATTTTCAATCACCCACAGAAAATATAATTCATTCAAACCTAACACCCCATCACTTTCACTCCTTCCGAATATAGTGTTGGACAAAAATTTATGAATGTATCGCAAGGAAGGTTTTCTTAATTTGGATGCCTTTGAATATCTAGGATTATAATTTACTTCACCGGTAAATTCTTGCCATGTAGTATATGCATTAAAATCACTAGGCACTTGTATTTGACTGTTTTCTGTGGGAAATCCGAAAATTTGGCTGATCTCATTCACAGACAGTTCAAAATCCTGGCTAGACAGTCGAAACCTAATCTGGCTCGGTGGAGATGTAGGTAAAAACCGAATAAAAGAGGAATAGGAACTCAAAAATTCTAGAGTTAGAGGGGCATAGACTAAGTCCTTCATATCAATAAATTCCCCCCATCCTATTCTCTTAAGAGGGTCTAACACAATATCCCTAAGACCCACTTGCGCTAAGGCAGCCTCATTGATAAATCTATTCGGTAAAATAGGCCGAAGAGATAATTTTGTGTACCTTTCTTGTTGATCGGATGAGGCAAATTCGAATGGAATGGCAGGAGGTGAAGGAGGTTGAGGAGCCGTGGAGGATCGCGTAGTCGAACGCTTCTGAGCAGCAACGGATGATGCGGGTCTGCTACGTTTGTATCTAGGAGGCATTGTTGGATTTGATTATGTGAAAATTTTGGGTGGAGAGTGTTTGATTTGAGAGAAAAGGGAGAAGAAAAGAGAAAGTTTGAGAGAAAGGAGTTGACGGCTAGGGCGTGCGAGATGGAAAAGAGAAGGTTTGGAGGCGTGCTCTTTAAATAGGGGCGCCAATAAATGAGTTGGTCTGATCGTGGCACGGCCGTGCTGATGAGCACGGCCTGGGCGTGCTCCCCTCTGACCTGCAAAACAACAAAAGTGGCGTACCTGGCACGGGCGTGCTACATAGCACGGCTTGGGCGTGCTCTTCTCTGCCTCTCAAGTTCTTTTCGCGCTCGCGCATATGAAAATCGCGCTCGCGTAATTTGCCGGCAAACTTTCTGCCTCTCAAAGGTGCTTCCTCGCACCCACGTATAGGAATGTCGCGCTCGCGTATTTGCTGGCAAACTTTCTGCCTCTCAAAGGTGCTTTCTCGCGCCCGCGCATATGAAGGTCGCGCTCGCGACTTCAGCTCGCGCCCGCGTATAGGAATGTCGCGCTCGCGAGTTTTTCTTGCAAATCTTCTGACTCTCAAAGGTGCTTTCTCGCGCCCGCGCATATGAATGTCGCGCTCGCGACTTCAGCTCGCGCCCGTGTATATGGGAGATGCGCTCGCGAGTTTGCTGGCAAATCTTCTGACTCTCTTTTTTAATTGTCGCGCTCGCGCTTGTGAATGTCGCGCTCGCGACTTGGGCGTTTTTTCTTTGCTGAGACTTGCTTCGTAGCGCGACTTGGGCGTGCCACTTAGCACGGCTAGGGCGTGCTCTCCTCTGACCTTCAAGTGTGTTAATCTCTTTTCTATGGCACGGGCGTGCTTCGGGGCACGCCTGGGTGGGCTGGCTTCTCATCTCATGGCACGGGCGTGCCACCCAGCACGGCTAGGGCGTGCTTGGTTCTGGATTTCCACTTTTTCCTACAAAAACTCTTAACTAAACAAAAGAACACTTATGGAGAAAATTTGGGATTTTGACAAATAAAATAGGGAATAAAAATAAATTAATGGACGAAAATTTAATAAAAATAGATGGGTTGTCTCCCATGAGCACTTTTGTTTAACGTCGTTAAGTTCGACGCACTTATCTTAATTTAGGCTAAGCAAGACCAATTGTAGTCTTGATGGGTTCAAAGGTTTCATTATAATAGCTTCTCAAACGTTGAGCATTTACCTTGAAACTTCGATTCGACTTACCATCCACTATTTCAATCGCGCCATGAGGAAAGATTTCCTTGATTGTGAATGGTCCAGACCACCTAGAGCGCAACTTACCAGGAAATAACCGAAGTCTAGAGTTATAGAGCAACACCTGCTGGCCTACCTTTAGATCCCTCATGATAATGCGCTTATCATGCCATTGTTTAGTGCGATCTTTGTATATTTTGGCATTTTCATAAGCGTGAAGGCGCATTTAATCCATCATGTTTAGCTGTCGCAATCGCTTTTGACCAACCTACTTTGCATTAAAGTTAAAAAATTGAATGGCCCAAAACGCCTTATGTTCTAACTCTACAGGAAGATGACAAGCCTTACCATACACCATGCGATATGGAGACATACCTATAGGCGTATTGAATGCCGTTCTGTAGGCCCATAGAGCATCGTCTAGCTTTTTGGACCAATCCTTTCTCGATTGTCCAACAGTGGTTTCGAGGATCTTTTTGATTTCTCTGTTAGTGACCTCTACTTGTCCACTGGTTTGAGGATGATATGGAGTACCTACACGATGAGTGACACCATATTTTGCAAGAAGGGAGTCTAAATATCTATTACAAAAATGCTTACCTCCGTCCGTGATTATCGCCCTGGGAGTTCCATGCCTTGTAAAAATGTTTTTCTTGATGAAGCTCATCACACTTTTGGCATCGTTATTTGGAAGAGCAACAGCTTCTGCCCACTTTGACACATAATCCACCGCCACTAGAATGTATTGATTTGAATATGATGGTGGAAAAGGTCCCATAAAGTCCAGACCCCATACATCGAAGATTTCGACTTCAAGGATGCTGTTCAGGGGCATTTCATGTCTCTTCGAAATGTTACCTAACCTTTGACAACGATCACAAAGACGAACATAGTTATAAGCATCTTTAAAAAGATTAGGCCAATACAAACCACTTTCTAGTATACGCGCAGCTGTCTTGTTTGCTCCAAAGTGGCCTCCACATTCCATTGAATGGCAGAATTTAAAGACACTTTCTATTTCAGTTTCCGGTATACATCTCCTGAAGAGCTGATCACTACAATACTTGAACAAAAATGGCTCCTCCCAATAGTAGAATTTGATATCATGAAAAAATTTTTTTCTTTGTTGGTAAGAAAAATTGGGAGGAGGAATTTTGCAAACAAGATAATTAACAATGTCAGCGTACCAGGGGGGTTGAGCATTTGCCAATAGAAGAAGTTGCTCATGAGGAAAGCTTTCATTGATTTGTAGCTCGCTTGTGTCTTCTTCCCTCAATTCAAGCCTGGAAAGATGGTCAGCAACGAGGTTCTCGGTCCCCTTTTTGTCGCGAATTTCTAGGTCAAATTCTTGCAATAGAAGTACCCAACGAATGAGTCTTGGCTTTGCATCTTTCTTTTCCAGCAAGTGTTTGATGGCGGAGTGATCTGTGTAGACTATTGTTTTAGCTCCAATTAGATATGCCCTGAATTTGTCAAAAGCAAAAACAATAGCTAGTAATTCTTTTTCCGTAGTTGCATAGTTTAATTGCGCATCATTCAATGTGCGACTTGCATAATAAATAACATGCAACTTCTTGTCTTTTCTTTGTCCAAGAACAGCTCCTACAGCATGATCACTAGCATCACACATAAGCTCAAAAGGTAAAGTCCAATCTGGTGTAGTGATGATCGGGGCTGAGATTAACTCCTTCTTCAACCTGTTAAAAGCATCTAAACATTCTTTGTCAAAATCAAATGGAACATCTTTAATTAACAAATTGCAAAGAGGTTTAGTGATTTTTGAGAAATCCTTTATGAATCTCCTGTAAAACCCTGCATGCCCAAGAAAACTTCTTATGCCCTTCACTGTGTTAGGGGGAGGTAGTTTTTCAATTACCTCAATTTTTGCCTTGTCTACTTCAATCCCCTTTTGAGAGATTTTATGCCCTAGGACAATACCTTCACTAACCATGAAGTGACATTTTTCCCAATTTAACACAAGGTTAGTATCTTCACATCGTTGCATCACTAAAGATAAATTATGAAGGCATGCATCGAAGGAAGAACCAAATACAGAAAAATCATCCATGAATATTTCAATAAATTTTTCCACCATATCAGAAAAGATGGACATCATGCACCTTTGAAAGGTTGCAGGGGCATTGCATAGCCCAAAAGGCATTCTCCTATAGGCAAAAGTGCCATAAGGACAAGTGAAAGTAGTTTTCTCTTGGTCTTCAGGGGCTATAGGTATTTGGAAGTATCCTGAATAGCCATCTAAGAAACAATAAAACGGATAACCTGCAAGTCTTTCAAGCATTTGATCAATAAAGGGGAGGGGAAAGTGATCTTTGCGTGTTGCTTTATTTAATTTTCTATAATCTATACACACACGTCAACCTGTGACTGTTCTTGTGGGGATTAATTCATTGTTTTCATTAGAAATAACAGTCATACCTCCCTTCTTTGGAACAACTTGGACAGGACTTACCCAATTACTGTCTGAAATTGGATAAATGATGCCGGCATCTAAGAGTTTAATAATTTCAGCCTTAACTACCTCCTTCATGTTAGGATTCAGTCGCCTTTGGTGCTCGATTAAAGGTTTGTAGTTTTCTTCCATCAAGATTTTATGCATGCACACACTTGGGCTTATTCCTTGTAGATCTGAGATAGACCATCCTAATGCTTTCTTGTGCCTTTGTAAAACCTGCAACAACCTTTCCTCTTGATCAAGCGTTAAGTGAGAAGAAATAATAACAGGAAAAGAATGGTTCTCACCTAGAAATGCATGTTTTAAATGAGGTGGAAGTTGTTTCAGTTCATGCTTAGGGAGTTCCTTTTCTTTTTCATTCAAGATGCTTGACTCATTAGCATTATTTTCAACATGCAAAGTGGTTTCCACACATTCATCGACTACGTCAATTCTAAAACAGTCTCCATGATCCATAGGGAGTTTACAAGATTTAAGTACATCAAATACAATCTCTTCCTGTCCAACTCTAAGAGTCAACTTACCCTCATAGACATCTATCAATGCTCTTGCAGTTGCAAGAAAAGGTCTTCCAAGGATTAGAGATCCTTCCCTGTCTTCATCAATATCAAGAATAACAAAATCAACAGGAAAAATGAATGTACCTACCTTTACAAGCACGTCTTCTACAATCCCTCTAGGATATTTAATTGAACGATCTGCTAATTGCAAAGACATCCTTGTTGGTTTGAGCTCTCCCATACCTAGCATCTTAAAAACTTCATAGGACATAAGATTAATGCTAGCACCTAAATCTGCCAAAGCCTTTTCAAAGTCAAGATTACCAATGTTACAGGGGATAGAAAAACTTCCTGGATCTTTTAACTTTGGAGGCAGTTTGTTTTGAATAATTGCACTGCACTCCTCGGTTAACATTACCGTTTCTTGATCATCAATTTTTCGTTTCTTGCTCAAGATATCTTTTAGGAATTTAGCATAGCTAGGCATTTGAGCAAGAGCTTCAGCAAAAGGAATATTGATTTGAAGCTTCTTAAACACATCCATAAACTTGAGGAAGCTCTTGTCATCTTGTGCTTTCTTTAATCTTTGTGGAAAGGGAACAGGGGGAACATAGGGTTTTACCTCTTCTTTTTCCTCTAAATCAATGATAGGCACTTTTGATTGTTCTTTTTCCTCCTTTTCTTTCCTCAGTGGTTCATCTAATTGTTTGCCACTCCTCAAGGTGATAGCCTGCACTTGTTCTTTTGGATTCTTTTCAGTATTGCTAGGTAACGTACCTTGAGGTCGAGATGCCATCATGTTTGCGAACTGTCCTAGCTGAATTTCCAAATTTCTTATTGCAGCCTGCTGGATTTTATGGTTCTCTCTAGTTTCATTCATGAATTCCATGTGTGATTTGGAAAGAGCAGTGAGGAGGTCATCATGAGATTTCTTTTCCGGAGGATGGAAACCAGGTGGTGCATTCAAGGCATTGTTAGGATTACCATATGATAGATTAGGATGATTTCTTAGCCTGTTATCATATGAATTTGAATAAGGATAATTCTTTCTTCCTTGATTCATCACATAGTTCACTTGCTCCAAAGTTGGTGGATTTAAAGAGTCCATGATGCATTCCCCAATTCCATGTTGTCCATTGCACCTATCACACACTTGCATAACAGAATTTACAGGATTAGTAGTGAACATGTCCAATTTCCTTACCATGTTATCTACCTTGGCATTAAGTGCTGTAATGGCGTCTATTTCATAGACTCCTGCGGTCCTTCTTCTTTCGGTATTGTTTTGGTAATGGCTGTTGCTTGCCATTTCCTCTATTAACTCATATGCTTCATCAATTCCTTTCTTTTCAAAGGATCCACCTGCAGCTGCATCTAAAGTGATTTTAATATTAGGTGATAATGCATTATAAAAAGTTTGTACCTGTAGCCACTTGGGCAAACTGTGATGCGGGCACTTCCTTAGCAAGTCCTTGAATCTTTCCCAAGCTTCGTACAAGCTCTCTTGATCATGATGAGCGAATGTCATTATCTCATTGCGCAACTTGGTGGTTTTTGAGGATGGAAAGAATTTCGCTAGAAATTTTTGAGCTAATTCATCCCATGTTGTAAAACTTCCAGCGGGACACGATTGTAACCATGATCTAGCCTTATCCCTAAGAGTGAATGGAAAAAGTCTTAATTTGATTGCATCTTCAGAAACACCATTTTGTTTGAATGTGTCACAAATTTCCAGAAAATTGGTGATGTGAGCATTAGGATCTTCACTAGGCAAACCTCCATATTGGATCGAGGTAGAGAGCATTTGAATGATTGCGGGTTTAATCTCAAAGTTATTAGCTTCTACCCTAGGTCTAGTAATACTTGAGGTTGTCCCATTCAGATTAGGTGTTGTATAGTCCCTTAAGGTACGGACCGGATGTTGAAGTGGTGGTCCAACTATGTTCTCGTTTTCGATTTCGTCAGCCATGTCTGCCTGTTGTTCGATTTTTACTTCTTGTGGTTTTCTTGCAGCGTTGAGCCTTCGAAGAGTTCGTTCAATTTCCGGATCAAAGATTAGAGGTTCAGTCCTCCTTGATCTCCTTTGCATAAAACAACCTGGAACAGTACTTAAAAGAAAATTAAATAAAAACGAAAGAGTGTCTAAATTAATAACAGGGTAATTCGTATTGATATTGATACGCCAATCCCCGGCAACGGTGCCAAAAACTTGACAGCGGTTTTCGCAAGTGTACGAAATCGCTACAAGTAATATAGAGTGAGAGAGTATCGTATCCACAGGGATTGTTTATCAATTACCAAAATTGTGTTAACCTATTATTATTTAGACAATGATAAAAGAGATTTGCTATAAGGTAAATAAAATTTAAAATAGAAACAGAAGAAATCAAACACAAAAATTCAGGTGAAAAGAAATCAGAGAAGTAGATTACTAGGGAATTTGATTTCACTTAATTCTATCCAGCTTATACTATTAGTTCATTAATCAACTTTAATTGTTCAAGTAGGAGAAACAACCCTAAAGTTTCTAACAAGCTCTCCCGATTTATTGTTAGCTATTCTAATCCAGTTTAATTACTTAACTTTTAATAGTGAAATTAAACATAAATCAGATCATTAGGTTTTATGGTTGTTTTATGAGTCCACAACTTAACAATTTATTAACTTATGAAAGCCTCCCTTGAGTCAAACCATATAGCTTTCGCATCAAGTTATTATTCTCAAGTAAATTATTATCTTTTTCATATCAATAACCCTTCTCCCGAATGTAGTTATTGAAATAACTCAATCCAGGGGAAATTTTCTGCCTGGAAGCATTAAGCACAATAATAATTTATAACGAGAACAAAGAAAAACAAATCTAATATTATAGACTGAAATTAAATTAAGTTACATCAAATCCCTAGTATAAGAGTTTAGCTGGACATAGTAATTAAATTAAACTCAATCATGCTTGGAACATTCATCATATTTAAAGACAATAATAAAGGAAAGAAACAAGATGAAGAGTTTAGAATAAAAACTGTATCACAACTATGTTAATGGCTTCCTTGAATCTTGGCACAATTGTTTGATGCTTGAATTCTTTGAGAGAGAGAAAGAATTATGTAAAGAAATTGCCTAAAAAAAAAACGAGATCCCTTGCTATGAGAAGTTTCTTTCTTTATATAGAGGTCCTGAAGGCAAGTCTGACTCCTTTTAGGAAATAGAATCCTTATTTAGTGCAAAATCCTTTATAGGAGATCATAACTGTTTAGGCTCTTGATTTCTTCTTGATTAGGACTCCTCTTTCTTCAAGAATAGGTCTAGGTCTTGTTCAGTGTGTTTAGGAAACTCCCTGAAGTCGGCCCATGTGAGAAAGGCTTGATTTGCGTGTTAAATTCACGCTGGTTCCGCCTGGGCAGCACGGGCTTGCTTCATGGCACGGTCTGGGCGTGCTGTAGTCTGGAGGTCTGGCTAGTGAAGCACGGGGCGTGCTAGGTAGCACGGGCTAGTGAAGTACTGAGGCACGGGAGTGCTACATAGCACGGCTTGGGCGTGCTCTTCTCTGGAAGTCTGTCTAGAGTTGCCATGGGCATGCTATGCTTGACACGCCCTGGTCCCATTATAGCACGGCCGTGCCGTTTGACACACCCTGGCCGTGCTCTCTTATGTCTTTCCTTTGGTTTACTTGGCTTCTAGCATGGGCGTGCCTTCCAGCACGGGCTGGGCGTGCTAGAAGCTGAGTGCCTTGTATTCTAAAGTTCTTTTCTGCGCCAAATTTCTGCAATTTTCTCTTAGATCAAGCGGATTAAAGACCAAGGAAGCTTTTAAACACAATTACACTAAAAGTGATTTAAAATTAAATTAAAGAAGTAAAAACTTACTAAAATTCTAATAAAAACTATATTAAAAACACTATAAAATTTACACTTATCAGGTGATTAAATTGGATTAGAATAACTAACAATAAATCGGGAGAGCTTGTTAGTAACCTTAGGGTTGTTTTCTCCTACTTGAACAATTAAACTTGATTAATGAACTAATAGAATAAGCTAGATAGAATTATATGAAATCAAATTCCCTAGTAGCTTAATCCCCTGATTTCTTTTCACCTAAATTTTGTGTTTGGTCTCTTTTACTTTGAATTTTATTTACTTTACAGCGAATTCCTTTTATCATCATCTAAATAATAATAGGTTAACATAATTTTGGTAATTGATAAACAATCCCTGTGGATACGATACTTTCTTACTCTATATTACTTGTTGCGATTTCGTACACTTGCGAAAACCGCTGTCAAGTTTTTTGGCGCCGTTGCCGGGGATTGGCGTAGCAATATCAATACGAATTACCCTGTTATTAATTTAGACACTCTTTCGTTTTTATTTAATTTTCTTTTAAGTACTGTTCCAGGTTGTTTTATGCAAAGGAGATCAAGGAGGACTGAACCTCTAATCTTTGATCCGGAAATTGAACGAACTCTTCGAAGGCTCAACGCTGCAAGAAAAACACAAGAAGTAAAAATCGAACAACAGGCAGACATGGCTGACGAAATCGAAAACGAGAACATAGTTGGACCACCACTTCAACATCCGGTCCGTACCTTAAGGGACTATACAACACCTAATCTGAATGGGACAACCTCAAGTATTACTAGACCTAGGGTAGAAGCTAATAACTTTGAGATTAAACCCGCAATCATTCAAATGCTCTCTACCTCAATTCAATATGGGGGGTTGCCTAGTGAAGATCCTAATGCTCACATCACCAATTTTTTGGAAATTTGTGACACATTCAAACAAAACGGTGTTTCTGAAGATGCAATCAAATTAAGACTTTTCCCATTCACTCTTAGGGATAAAGCTAGATCATGGTTACAATCGTGTCCCGCTGGGAGTTTTACCACATGGGATGAATTAGCTCAAAAATTCTTAGCCAAATTCTTCCCATCCTCAAAAACCACCAAGTTGCGCAATGAGATAATGACATTTGCTCATCATGATCAAGAGAGCTTGTATGAAGCTTGGGAAAGATTCAAGGACTTGTTAAGAAAGTGCCCACATCACAGTTTGCCCAAGTGGTTACAAGTACAAACTTTCTATAATGCATTATCTCCTAACATCAAAATTACCTTAGATGCAGCTGCAGGTGGATCCTTTGAAAAGAAAGGAATTGATGAAGCATATGAGTTAATAGAGGAAATGGCAAGCAACAGCCATTACCAAAACAATACCGAAAGAAGAAGGACCGCAGGAGTCTACGAAATAACGCCATTAAAACACTTAATGCCAAGGTAGATAACATGGTAAGGAAATTGGACATGTTAACTACTAATCCTGTATATTCTGTTATGCAAGTTTGTGATAGGTGCAATGGACAGCATGGAATTGGAGAATGCATCATGGACTCTTTAAATCCACCAACTTTGGAGCAAGTGAACTATGTGATGAATCAAGGAAGAAAGAATTATCCTTATTCAAATTCATATGATAACAGGCTAAGGAATCATCCTAATCTATCCTATGGTAATCCTAACAATGCCTTGAATGCACCACTTGGTTTCCATCCTCCGGAAAAGAAATCTCATGATGACCTCCTCACTGCTCTTTCCAAATCACACATGGAATTCATGATTGAAACTAGAGAGAACCATAAAATCCAGCAGGCTGCAATAAGAAATTTGGAAATTCAGCTAGGACAGTTTGCAAACATGATGGCATCTCGACCTCAAGGTACGTTACCTAGCAATACTGAAAAGAATCCAAAGGAACAAGTGCAGGCTATCACCTTGAGGAGTGGGAAACAGATAGATGAACCACCAAGGAAAGAAAAAGAAGAAAAAGAACAGCCAAAGGTGCCTATCATTGACTTAGAAGAACAGGAAAAGGTAAAACCCTATGTTCCCCCTGTTCCCTTTCCACAAAGACTAAAGAAAGCACAAGATGACAAGAGCTTCCTCAAATTTTTGGATGTGTTTAAGAAGCTCCAAATCAATATTCCTTTTGCTGAAGCTCTTGCTCAAATGCCTAGCTATGCTAAATTCCTAAAAGATATCTTGAGCAAGAAACGAAAAATGGATGAGCAAGAAACGGTAATGTTAACCGAGGAGTGCAGTGCGATTATCCAAAACAAACTGCCTCCAAAGTTAAAAGATCCAGGAAGTTTTTCTATCCCTTGTAACATTGGTAATCTTGACTTTGAAAAAGCTTTGGCAGATTTGGGTGCTAGCATCAATCTTATGTCCTATGAAGTTTTTAAGATGCTAGGTATGGGAGAGCTCAAACCAACAAGGATGTCTTTGCAATTAGCAGATCGTTCAATTAAATATCCTAGAGGGATTGTAGAAGACGTGCTTGTAAAGGTAGGTACATTCATCTTTCCTGTTGATTTTGTTATTCTTGATATTGTGAATACTCAAATTTTGAGGCTCAAAAAGCCAGTTTTCCCGGCCGCCCTTAAAGGCGGCGATAGCCGCTATCGCCGGCGGCTGCAGTCGCTTGTGAATACCCTTTTTTGAGGCTCAAAGAGCCAGGTTTCCCGGACTGCAAACAGTCCGGCCGGACCAAAGGCCATTTTGGAAGTTCAACGGAAATATGCCAATATGGTACTTAAAACGTCCGGGACGTCGCAAGGATCACGGAACTGGTCCCGGAATATTTTTTGGAGGTCCGGAACTCCCGGAAAAGCCTCCGAAGCGAAAAATCAGCAGAACCGCCGGAGCGGGCCGCCGAGCTCCGGCGGCCCGGCCGCCGAGCCCGGCGGCCTGGCCGCCGAAACAGTCCGATTTCGCCTATAAAAGCAGCCTCCGGGCCTTCTGTTCGCCACACTCAGTCTGTGTTGACGGACGCTCCTTCTCCCCTACGCTCCTTGCGATTCTTTTACTGCTTTTTCTGCATTTTTAATTTATTTTTTATTACTTTCTTGTTGTGATACTTGGTCACTTAAATTAAATCAATTTTAATTAATATTCCCCAAACGAGGAGCTTAATCTGGAGCTAAGAAGTGGCCGACGACTGACCCAGGTAATAATTAAACCCTGTCTATTTAGTTTTAGCACTTCATGCATATTTCTCTTCTACTCCTAAATTCTACAACTGCATAAATACATTCACATCATGAATTTGACAAATAAACTACCTTAATTAAACAAATTTAGGCTAAACGCCCGGCTAATCAATAATCGTGGTGATAAGCTTAAATCCGACAATATTGGCTAAAAAGCCTAGTTAACCAATAACTATGGTGAAATTGCCTTTATTTCGAACAAATTCGGCTTAAGTCCAATTAATCAATAATTGTGTCCAAATAGCCTTCATTACACACATTTTTTTTTGGCAATTAATTGCCTACATTACAATTCAGTTAATCAATTTTTGGCAAACCAATTGCCAATAAATTAGATTAACCACCTTTTAGCGACAAATCGCTTAAATCAAAAGCTTTGGCAAAATGCCTTAAAATTAATCAATCTTTTGGTTAAAAGCCTTAAAATCAAGCATTTTGGCGACAATCGCCTAAAATCAATCATTTTGGCAATCAAATTGCCTAAATCACTCTTTTTGGCTAAAAGCCTTAAAATCAATCATTTTGGCGACAATCGCCTAAAATCAATCATTTTGGCAATCAAATTGCCTAAATCACTCTTTTTTGGCTAAAAGCCTTAAAATCAATCATTTTGGCGATAATCGCCTAAAATCAATCATTTTGGCAATCAAATTGCCTAATCATTTCGGCGACAATCGCCCAACCAATCTTTTGGCTAAAAGCCTTAAATCAACACTTTTGGCAACAAATGCCTAATCAAATCAATCAACAATTTGGCAAAATGCCTAAACAAAATGCACAAAGCATACACACACTCATGCACAAAGCATACACACACTCATGCATAAAGCATACCCATTCAAAGCCCTCTAAAAGAGGCCTATCGAACTACGTTGACTTTGATCTTCCATTCAAACGGAAGTACGTAGGCACGTTAGGGATTTAACCCCGAGCGGCAAGTCAAAATCACATTTCATTGGTCTAAATCACATTAATCACCCTGCAAAGCATTCATTCATGGTTAGTTCATCAGCATGACATAGTCTCGAGATCCACCTCGGGTTCGTAGACCATGCCTTAACCATTTGGGTTAATTAATCTAGAATTAGGTTAATTAAAATTGGAGTCACTTAGGGTTTTTTCCTAGTTTACCCTAAAACAATTAAACAAGGTGGCGACTCACACATTCACGTGCATTTCCACCCTTAGTCACATGCATTCACATGCCATTGATATTTTGGGGAGGGGTTCACAGTTTGGCGACTCTGCTGGGGATATTATGTAATCTTTTTGCATAAGTGGACTACAATTGCTGCATAGACTAACCGGCCCTTCTTCAGGGCATTATTTTACTATGCTTCGTTTTGCAGGGTACCTTGACTTGAATTGAGTGTTCTTTCTTTAAGAATACTTGATGAGAAAATTTGAACTTAATTGACAAATTTGATTAAAACATTTAAATTTGTTGACTTATTGGCACGATTGAGAATCTTTTTCTCCATTGCATAAAAAATGAATTTCAAATGAATTTCTTCTCTCTCTGTTCAAACTTCTGAGTCTGGATAGCAAGTAGCGCTGATCGGCAGGTCTCTTTGATTATGTCGACGGACAGCCAAAGCGTCCTCCCTGTTACCGCAAACCATCCCTAATCCTTTTGGGGGTGGCCCATGGGTATGCGTACCGTTGGACCCATGCGAAACTCTTTGTTTCACATGTGGTTAGGTATATCCATACTCAAGGTTCAAGGGTCCCTTATAAGCCGATTCTCTATTTGAGTCATAGCCTATAGAACCTATCCTTTAGGACTGTATGCACCCAATGACATGAATCATATCATAAATAGATTATGACGTGATGTTGTGCGCATTCACGCATTCATCCCATACTTCACGAAAAAACATTCCATTTTAAAGCTGGAAAATCACATTTTTGGTCCCTGAGACCTGAAAAATTACATTTTGGTCCCTCAGACCTGAAAAATTACATTTTGGTCCCTAAGACCTGAAAAATTCACATCTTGGCCCTTAAGGCCCTAAAATTTCCATTTTGGCCCCAAAGGCCCGAAAATTCACATCTTGGCCCCGAAGGCCCTAAAATTCCCAATTTGGCCCCAAAGGCCCCGAAAATTCACATCTTGGCCCCAATGGCCAAAAAAAAAAAAATCCAATTTTGGCCCTAAAGGCCCAAAAATTTCCAATTTGGCCCCAAAGGCCCAAAAGTTCACATCTTGGCCCCAAAGGCCCAAAAGTTCACATCTTGGCCCCAAAGGCCCAAAAATTTCCAATTTGGCCCCAAAGGCCCAAAAGTTCCCAATTTGGCCACAAAGGCCCAAGAATTCCCAATTTGGCCCCAAAGGCTCAAAAACTCACATTTTGGCCTCAAAGGCCCAAAAATTCACATTTTGGCCCCTAAGGCCCAAAAAAATTTTTTCTTTGAGAACTTAGGGCCTTTCGAAAAGTCGAGGTGTCCAGCCCTAAACACTCTACCTTACATATCACATCCCATTGGGTCCTACCCTAGGTGTCCTAGCATACCAACATTACCCTACTACACAGGGACAAACCACCCCACATCACAAGGGTCAAGTCCAAATACCTTACCCTTGCACTACCCTACCTCACACTATCTCACAAACCCTATGAAAACACCTGATATAGGATAGTCTAATCATTTTGACTATGTCCTTTTATAGGTACCCCTCCAAAGACCACCTGTACCCGAAACACCAACAGAGCCCTCCCCCACAAGTCCAACAACCCCGATTGCACCAATGGCATCACTGTCTGACATCCAAAACCTCATAGAACAAATGGAAGCCAGAATGGAGGCTAGAATGAATGAGGCATTGGCTGCCCAGAGAACTGCCCTATTAGCTGAACTAGGTGGTGGTAATGGAAATGGGGCTTCCGCTGGGGGAAGTGGACCTGCTGCTTCCAATCAGGGACCCGGTGCTGCATCAACGTCCTCAAACCCTGCCCTGGATGACATGCCCGCTAGAACTGCTTCTGAGCTGGAAGCTCAGAAAATGAGAGAGAAGCTGGAATTGTTGGAAAGGTCTATTACTGCCCTTAAGACACACAAGGAAGTGGTGGACATGGACTCCTTGTCCTTGTTCCCTGAAGCAAGACTGCCCACGAAGTTCAAAATGCCCAACATGGACAAGTTTGATGGAACCACTTGTCCCAAAACGCACCTGAAAATGTATGTGGGTGCCCTCAACCCGTTTGGCCTGAACAGCGAGCTCCTTGCTCAGTTGTTTCAGCAATCTTTGACTGGTGCTGCATTAAGATGGTTTGTAAGCTTGGATCGTTCCAAAATGAAGAATTGGGAGGACATATGCAACGCTTTCAACACGCAGTATCATTATAATATCGAAGTGGATGTTACCCGGAGGGAGCTGGAAACCACTAAACAAAAGAACAATGAGCCCTTCTCCTCATTCCTTTCGAGGTGGAGAGCCAAAGCTGCTCAAATGATCAACCGACCCTCTGAACAAGAACAAGTTGACATAATAATCAAGAATTTACTGCCCGTCTACCAGTCACAACTTCAAACACAGTACTTGCCTACGTTCCAATCACTCATTGTGACTGCAACTAAGGTGGAAGACTTAATCCAGTTGGGTCAGCTCAAAGAAGACTCATACAAGAAGCAGAATCATGCTGGACTTTGAAAAACCGTCTACAAGACCTGGTTGACAATGGGTCCATCATCCCCAAGAGCAAGCTGAATATCAACCAATCCCTTGCCTAACCATAGGATTAATGCAAAAAAAATTGCCGAACAAGAATCGTTCGATCCTTTCGAACTTTTCTTAGAAATAAATGAAGTTTGCGCCTGAGAAGGTTGAGATCAAGCCTCCAAAAGAACAAAGGAATTGTTCAAGACCAACAACAACATGTCTGATCGATTGAATCATCGAGAAGAACAAAGTCACTACAGTCAATCCAATCCTAGTCCATCACAGTCCGCCTAGAGTCTATCTTTTAGGGTCTAGCTTTTCTTTTCATTTTCATTTCCATTCAAGTTTTTTTCATTCAATTCAAATTTGTAAATCTAAGTGTCTTTTGTACACAAATTTTGTCTTATCAATAAAAAGGGATCAGTTTACGTTCCAATCATGTTTATACTCTTTCCCTATCCTTTCCTGTGAAAGCACAAAAAAAAAATCAAAAAAAAAAATGATGATAAAAAAAAAAGATAATAAAAATTGGCAAAGAAAAATGCATTCATCCTTTCATTTGCTCTGCATCAATCAAAGCTGGGGGCATCCTAAGAAGCACCATCAAAGGGGAAGTTTTGAAGGGTAATCATGGAAAGGATCCAGCAAAGGGCACGCAAGACTTCAAATAGTACCGAGGCAAAGCCGATTGAAGGGGTTAGGGCCAGAATGGTTTCTCCGAAAACCCAGGAATGGAAGATGCTCCGACAGAGAGGTGTCTGAATTTTGAGCTTGAAAGCGACAGAATAAAGAAGTTATGTTTGGAATTGGGTTGGGTCTGCACGAAGTCGCAATGCTATCCATACACTACTCAGGTCATCTCAGGATCAAGTTGCCTCGAAATTCTTTATGGAGAGGTTGCTTCTAAGCAAGCAAAAGAAAAAACGGGGCAAAAGGAACCTCTGCACAAAAGAAAGAAATTAAGGACAAAGCTACAGGAAATCAAGTTGTCAAAAACGGGTCAACTGTAAGCTCTCCGTTAAATTCAAGCCCATCAAGGGTAGATGACAAATCATTTCAGCCATAAGGACAAAGACCAAGCGGCTGCTCACATTTCAAAAAAGCAAGTTAAAAAAGCAGTCATTTCCACAAATTGGATGACAACAAACACCTTGAAAATCAAGCACCAGGCATGGCACAAGTACAAGTGTCCTTATAAACAAGGATCATTTCTCAAAACAAGGAAAAGGAAGAGTCTCCTCAAAATTCCTTATGGAGAGGAGAACCATTGAGGAAATAAGTTTCAAATTCGGAGGAAGATAAAGTTCATGAAAAGGAATCAAATTAACCTCAAGAATTCAAACATGGCGAAGCCACAAACTCAAAGCATAAAAGCTTCTTCAACACTCAAGCCACTCAAGTTACCACCACAATGTGGGTATTCAAAACTCTTTGTGATGAATACAAGTCATATTGCAGTCAACCAGTGGTAAAACCACTACAACAACAAAGTCAGATTCGCCTAGGGTCATCACTATCATACGAGCTCGAGTCAATAAGTTGATTCAACATCATCAAAGTCGGGAAGGAATCCCGTAAAGACATCCAGTCGGGAAGGAATCCCGTAAAGACATCCAGTCGGGAATGAATCCCGTAAAGACAGCAAGCCGGGAAGAAATCCCGCGAAGAAAATCAAGGCAGCAATGAATTCTGCATCAACATCAAGCCGGGAAGGAATCCCGCAAAGACATCCAGTCGGGAAGGAATCCCGCAAAGACATCAAGCCGGGAAGAAATCCCGCAAAGAAATTAAGTCAGAAATGAATTCTGCATCAACATCAAGTCGGGAAGGAATCCCGTAAAGACATCCAGTCGGGAATGAATCCCGTAAAGACAGCAAGCCGGGAAGAAATCCCGCGAAGAAATCAAATCGAAAATGAATTCCACAATCAGCATTAAGGCGAAATTGAATTTTGCCCCAACAGCAAGTCGGAAATAAATTCCGCACCAAGACGGAAAGGAATTCCGCACTAACATCAAGTGGGAGATGAATTCCGCACCAGCCGAGCACGAAGTTCGCATCCTAGAAGGAACTACGAAAGACCTGATTCTCCCCATCCCCCGAAGAGCTCTTGGAGATACGTAGGCAGCCACAAAGGCGCGGTCACAAACATAAGTTTGCATCATAAATAGCATTTTCTCTTTGCCAATACAAAAAATAAAAAATAAAAAAAAAGAGAAGAAAAGAAAAATAAAAAGCTGGAGTTGAAAACCCGAAAGGGCGGCTTCAGGTAAGAATTGAGCCCGCTAGGCTAAAAACCCGAAAGGGCGGTCTAGGCAAAAGTTAGGGTAAAGAGCCTGCTAGAGTCGAAAACCCGAAAGGGCGGCTACTAGGCAAAAGTTAAGGCAAAGAAAAAAAAGTGCTTTCATGAATTCTTTTAGAGAGTCCATTCTTGTAGGATAAATAGTAAAGTATGTCCTTGAAAAAAAAAAAAGAAAATCCCTTTCAAAGGTCTCATTGGGAGTATATAAATCATTTTTTCCAGAAATCACTGAGTTCCTTTGAGTCAAAATTCACTAAAAGAAAAATTTGAGTCTCTAAATCGAGTGTCCAATGAGTCTCTAAAATCAAGTCTCTGTCACCAGTGGTCATTCCACAACGAGTCACAAAAATCAAGTCATTCTCAAAAGTTCGTTTTGAAAGCGTCACTCTTTGAAGTCATTCCTCGAAAAAAAGAGAGAGAGGAAAATGTCAATTCAATCCCCGGGGTTTCCAAAACAACCCTAAAAAATGTCAAACATAATCGTTGAGAGGTAATTCTCTAATACCTCATCTCCACTCGGACCATCGTTTCTTCGATCCTTTCAGACGAGCGATGTCATCCACATTGTTCGTTTCCTCGAGTCATATAAGTGGCTTTGTTCTCTTTGATTCCTCAATCGATTGGACAAGTATAAAGCCAATGTCTTGAAGTATTCCATGGTCAGCACCATTTTGGGGGCAAGAAGTGATAAGAACCTTCACCATTCTCCCATCACAGAAGTAATCACGGAATTTTTAGTCTTTCATTAAGAAGAAATTCTATTTCAGCTAATAAGGGCATCAATTCTCTCAAGCAGGAGGCAAAATCCTCCAAGTCGGATTCAGGGGCAAGTGTTAAAAAAAAAAAAAAACATACACAACCCAGGGTGAAACCCAACCATCGTCAATCTCTTTTACACAAACCCAGGGAAGAACCCGGTTAATGGTTAACTTTTTTTACATAAAACCTAGGGTGAAACCCTAACCAATAACCAACCATTTTTCATCCAAAACCAAGCCCTTGGATCATTTCGACTTTAGGTGGACCCTTGGTTCTCAAAGAAAAAAACAAATCTCCTTTCAAGCCCTCATTAAGAGGCAAAATCTCTTTCCAAGTCCTTGTGAACCCCTTCCCCAAAATGTCATAAGCATGTAATGCATATGATGAATGAGAAGAAATACACGTGATGTGTGTGAGTCGCCACCTTGTTTAATTATTTTAGGGTAAACTAGGAAAAAACCCTAAGTGACTCCATTTTTAATTAACCTAGTTACTAGATTAATTATCCCAATGATTAAGGCACAGTCTACGAAACCGAGGTGGATCCCGAGACTATGTCATGCTGATAAACTAACCGATGAATGAGTGTTTTGCAAGGGTGAATGATGTAATTCGACAAAATGAAATGTTTTAAGTGATTTCGACTTGCCACCCGGGGTGAAATCCCGAACGTGCCTACGTACTTCCGTTTGAATGGAAGATCAAAGTCAACGTAGTTCGATAGGCCTTCTTTGAAGGGCTTTAAAGGTGTATGCTTAATGCATGAGTGTGTGTATGCTTTGTGCATGTGTGTGTATGCTTTGTGCATGTTTGTTTAGGCATTTTGCCAAAAAGATCGATTGATTCGATTAGGCGTTCGTCGCCAAAATGTGTTGATTTTAAGGCATTTGTGCCAAAAACGGTTGTCGGGCGATTTGTCGCCAAAATTGTTGATTTTAAGGCATTTGTGCCAAAATGGTTGATTTAGGCAATCTATTTGCCAAAAGTGGTGATTGGGCGATTGTCGCCAAAATGATTGATTTTAAGGCTTTTAGCCAAAATGTGTTGATTTAGGCAATCTGTTTGCCAAAATGATGTGATTGGACGATTGTCGCCAAAATGATTGATTTTAAGGCTTTTAGCCAAAATGTGTTGATCTGTTTGCCAAAAGTGTTGATTGGGCGATTGTCGCCAAAATGGTTGATTTTAGGGCCTTTGGCCGAAATGTGTTGTTTTAGGCAATTAGTTTGCCAAAATGTGCGATTTAGGCTTTAATGCCACGATTATTAATTAATCGGGCGTTCGAGCTTAATAACAATTTATTGTCGAAACGTGATTGATTAAGGCTTTTAGCCACAATTATTGATTAATTGGACTTAAGCCGGATTTGTTGAAAATAAGGCAGTTGAACCGTAGTTATTAATTAACTAGGCTCTTTTGACCAATATTATCGGATTTAAGGCTTTAATACCACGATTATTGATTAACCGGGCATTTAAGCTTAATCAAATTAATTAAGGCAGTTTATTTACCAAAAAATAATGACGTGGATGCATTTATGCAATTGTAGAATTATTAAGAGTAGAAGAGAAATATGCATGAAGTGCTAAAATTAAATAGGCAGAGTTTTGTTTACATACCTGATTTAATCGACGATTGCTTCTTAACTCCAGATTAAGCTCCTCGCTTAGGAAATATTAATTAATTTTAATTTGTTTAATTTTAATGTCCAAATATCATAATAAAAATGCAATAAAAATTAAATTAAATGCAAAAAGCGGTAAAGAAAACGCAAGGAGCGTGAGAGGGAGAAGGATTCGTCCGTCAACACAGACAGGGGTGTCAAAAATAGGCTGAAAATGGTCTATTTATAGGCCATTTTCGGGTCCAGGGCGACAGGTGCCGCCCGTGCTGGGCGGCAGCTGCCGCCCAGGCGGTGGGGCGGCAGGTGCCGCCCGTGCAGGGCGCCAGCTGCCGCCCAGGCGGTGGGGCGGCAGGTGCCGCCCAGGCGGTGGGGCGGCATGTGCCGCCCGTGCTGGGCGGCAGCTGCAGCCGGGGTCCGGCGGCAGGTGCCGCCTGGGCCCGGCAGGCGATGCCGCCGGAGGTCGACGGCCGGCCGCCGTACACGGCGGCGGCCTTTTGGGCATTTCACTCCGAAGGAGCTTTCGGGAGTTTCGGACCTCCGAAAAACATTCCGGGACCTGTTCCGCGATCCTCGCGATATTCCGGATGTTTTAAGTACCATATTGGCATACTTTCAGTAAATGTCCAAAATGGCCTTCGGTCCGGCCGGACTGTTTGCAGTCCGGCATTGATACTGTAGAATTTGAGTATTCACAGTTGCCCCCCACTGGCTATCATAAAAATGATTTATGAGAGCAAATTTTGAAGGAGCAAATTTTGAAGGCGAAACTCGGACCTTGGGCCAAATTGGGATTGTGGGGCCTTGGGCTGAGTTGTGAATTTTCGGACCCTAGGCCGAGTTTTGAATTTCGGGCCTTAGGCCGAATTGTGAATTTTCAGGCCTCTGCGGCCGAATGTGATTTTTCGGGCCCCTGCGGCCTGAATGTGATTTTTCGGGCCTCTGTGGCCTGAATGTGATTTTTCGGGCCCCTAGGGCCTGAATGTGATTTTTCGGGCCCCTGGGGCCTGAATTGAGATTTTTCGGGCCCCTGGGGCCTGAATTGAGATTTTTCGGGCCTCTGGGGCCTGAATGTGATTTTTCGGGCCTCTGGGGCCTGAATGTGAATTTTCGGGCCTCTAGGGCCTGAATTGTGATTTTTCGGGCCTGTGGGGCCTGATTGTGATTCTTCAGGCCTCTGGGGCCTGATTGTGATTGTTCGGGCCACTTTGGCCTGAATGTGAATTTTCGGGCCTCTGGGGCCTGAATTGTGATTTTTCGGGCCTCTGGGGCCTGATTGTGATTCTTCGGGCCACTTTGGCCTGAATGTGAATTTTCGGGCCTCTGGGGCCTGAATTGTGATTTTTCGGGCCTCTGGGGCCTGATTGTGATTCTTCGGGCCACTTTGGCCTGATTGTGATTCTTCGGGCCACTTTGGCCCGAATGTGATTCTTCGGGCCACTTTGGCCCGAATGTGATTCTTCGGGCCTCTGTGGCCTGAATGTGAATTTTCGGGCCTCTGGGGCCTGAATTGTGATTTTTCGGGCCTCTGGGCCCTGATTGTGATTTTTCGGGCCACTTTGGCCTGATTGTGATTTTTCGGGCCACTTTGGCCTGATTGTGATTTTTCGGGCCACTTTGGCCTGAATGTGAATTTTGTAGGGGCCGTTGCCGCCATTATTCGGCGGCTGCTGCCGCCGTTATTTGGTGGCAATTTGGCGGCCGCTGTCGCCTTCGTTCGGCGGCTGCTGCCGCCTTCGTTCGGCGGCTGCTGCCGTCTTCATTCGGCGCATTTTTCTATAAAAACTTGTTTTGTTGGTTGCTTCTTCACTCATTCCTTCTTTTCTCTCTTCTCCTTTTATTCTTGTTGCTTTTAAAGAATGAATCCTTCTTTCAATCACAGCATGCACAGCTGGACTAGGAGTCTCTCCAAAGTTGAAAAGATCAATTTGGGGAGGTATGGTCTCTCTCCTATCGTTACTCTCAGGGGGTAGTAATCGACTGGAATTTTTTATGGGCCTGCATCAGACTTTGGGATCCTGAGTCCCATGTGTTCCGGTTCGGAGCCATGATGGAGGAGATGTGTCCTCTTTTTGAGGAATTTTGTGCTATCATAGGGTGCGATCCCAATGCCCCGTTGGTCAGGCACGAAGTCAAGATTGGGTATGTTCGGTCGTTTGAAAACCTGTTTCAGTTTAGTCGACCTCAAGCTAGGGCTATGATTGTTGGTGATCAGAAAGCAATTCTGCTGCCTCTGATTGATGAATTTTCAGAGGTCCGTTCAGATGACCCAGACCGGATGAGGCTGAGGATGCGGGCCTTGGTTTTTTGCTTATTAGCTGGTTTCTTGTTTAACAAGGACCCAGGCTTCGGGGACTTGCGACTCTGTCCTATGGTTCGGCAGATGGAGGACACGGGTTGCATTGGTGGCATTGTGCTGGCAGAAACCATCAGGAGCCTTGACAGAGCTGCTTTAGGCTTCGAGGACTGGACAGTTTCCCCGATTATACTCCAGGTATTTTCCTCTCATCTTTTTTTTTTTTTTTTTTTTTTGGTTCATCCCTTTGTAATAGAAAGGATCCATTACTCAGGTTTGGTTGAAGGACCACCTTCAAGTGGTTGCTGCTCCTACCCATTTGCCTTACAACCCTTCTCAGTATCGTATGCGGAGGATTCTGATCACATACCCGTCTGCTGATGCATGGACTTCATGGCTAATGGAATTGGGTCCAAATGAGGTGCAGTGGTTTGTACCCTGGTATGACATCATCCGTTTTATCCAGGTTAGCTTTCGTCATACTCAGGTTTACCTTTTAGGCCTTACACATTGTAACTGGTACTGCGCTTCACGCGTTTTGAGGCAGATGGGGATAGATCAAACTGTTCCGATTATGGATGATTCTTTAGCTGATTCAGCCATCACTCCGGGAGTTACCCGAGCCGTTCTTAGGGCATGGGTTAGAGACCACCACATGGTTAGGCCCTTACCTAATCCTGCTGGTATTCATACTTCTCCTAAATATCGGACCTGGTTCATGACCGTTGTCTGGCCAGTGGAAAAGCCAAGGAGGAACGCATTGCTGAGTGCACTCGAGGGTTGGACTCAGGCTGACGCTGGTGATGGGATTAGGACTGATGAGGAGATCATGTTGGCTCCTCGGACAGGCGAGGCTGGAGGGAGTTCAGCAACTGGGGATGACTCGGAGGACGTTGCCCCACGGAGGCGACGGGGTACCTAGACTCTAATAGGCTTTTGGACTTTTGGTGTTTTGGCTTTGTTTGAACTCTTTTGTCTTTTACTTGGGACTTTGGGTGTGGATTTTGGTGTTTTGGCATTGGATTTTTGGATGTATGTTCCTTTGGATTTGGACTTTATTATTTATTTTTCTTGGTCTCTTTAGTTTTCTGCTTGACTTTGGACTGTTTGACTTTATTGCTTTTAATTGGGCATGTTATCGTCTTTTAAGCTTTCCAAGCATTTTCCAACTTTATTTATCTAAGCTCTGATTTTTGCCTAAGCCGCCCTTTTGGGTTTTCAACTTAGCGAGCTACCCATTTTTTTTTTTTTTGCCTAAGCCGCCCTTTTCGGGTTTTCAACTTAGCGAGCCCCGATTTTTGCCTAAGCCGCCCTTTCGGGTTTTCAACTTAGCGGTTTTTTTTTTTTTTTCTTCTTTTTTTTTTATTTGGCAAAGAAGAATGAAATTATAAAGTGATTTTTTTTTATTAATGCTTAGACCGCGCCCAAAGAGGGCTGCCTACATATCTCCGATACATAATTTCTTTTTTTTTTTTCGAAGAGAATCAGGCCTAATGTAGTTCATTTTACATTATGCAATGCTTATTACACAAAATATCTTTTTAACTGATCTAAATTACATGGATTCGTGAATTCCAAACCATCCAAATCAGTCAAGATGACGGCTCCGCCGGACAATATTTTCTTCAACACATAGGGTCCAGCCCAATGAGGGCGAAACTTCCCACGTGGGTCTATGATTGGCTGTCTAATCTCCTTCAGGACCAAGCAACCTTCTTCCAGTTTTCGGTCTTTGACCCTCTTATTAAAATGTCGTGCCATTCTCCTCTGGTAGACTTGAGTTTGGTGGATTGCTTGCAATCGCTTTTCGTCCATACCCAAAAGTTGCAAGTGATAATTCTTAGTCCAATCCGCTTCGCTGATCTGGCTTTCCTGAATGATCCGTGCCGACTGAACTTCCAGCTCAATAGGCAATACTGCTTCCATACCATGTACTAAAGAATACGGAGTTGCTCCGGTGGGCGTTCTGATTGAAGTCCTGTATCCCCATAGAGCATTCGGTAACTGTTCATGCCAGGCTTTGTGCTTCTTAATTGTCTTTTGCAAAATAACTTTTATGGCCTTATTTGCAGCTTCTACAGCCCCGTTTGTTTGTGGACGATAGGGTGAGGACTTATGATGTTGAATTCTCGTTTCTTTCAACAAATTAGAAAATTCACTCTGAAAGTGAGACCCATTATCCGTGATGATCTCGAATGGTGTTCCGTACCGACAAAGGATGTTAGTACGGACAAACTGTGCTGCCTTCTTGGCATTTAAAACTGAATAAGAGGCTGCCTCGATCCACTTAGTGAAATAATCTACAGCAACCAGGATGAATTGATGGCCGTTAGAGGCCTTCGGGTGGATTTTTCCGATCACATCTATGCCCCAAGTTGCGAAAGGCCATGGTGAAGTAATGGGATTCAGATTGACCGGAGGCTGTCTTTGTGACTTAGCAAAAACTTGACATTCGTGGCACTTCTGCGCGTGCCTCGCGCAATCTGCATTCATTGTCGACCAGTAATAACCCAAGTTCGCGATTTTTCGAGCCAAGGCTATCCCGTGCATGTGTGGACCAGACTCCCCATTGTGTAAGGAATCCATGATGGTTTGAGCTTCTTCCTCATCAATGCACCTTAGGTGCAGGCCGCTCCAACTTCTCTTATACAGAACTCCCTCAGTGAGGAAATATCCGGATGCTAACTGTCTCAATGTCCGTTGATCAGTTTTGGTAGATCCTTCCGGGTAGGCTTCATTCTGAAGATAATTCTGTATATCCCAATACCAGGGCTTGTCATCGACCAAATTCATGATATGTGCTGGCTGCTTCTGCAGCCGCACTGTCAAAGGTCGAATGACTCGATCTCCTTCTATATTGACCATGGAGGCTAGAGTAGCTAGAGCATTTGCAAACTGATTTTTGGATCGTGGCAAGTAATGGAAGGATAAATCCTCAAATTGCTGAGCCAATTCGTCCAAGCATCGTAGGTAAGGAACCAAACGCTCTTCTTTAATTTTCCATTTTCTTAGAGCTTGAGAGACTATCAGATTGGAATCTCCAAAAACCCTAAGGATTTTTATTTCTTTCTCCAGGGCCACTTCCAACCCCTTGATGCAAGCTTCATACTCGGCTTCATTGTTGGTACAGTCGAAATCTAATTTGACAGCGATTGGAATGTATTCTCCACAAGGAGCTTTGAATACGACTCCGACCCCATTTCCATGGTAGTTCGAAGCTCCATCGAAGTACATTTCCCAGACTTCACTTTCCAAGTTCACCAAGTCTTCATCAGGAAATTCTACCTCCGGCATTTGGTCTTCGACCGGTAATTCTGCTAGTTGATCAGCCAAGGCTCCGCCTTTCACCGCCTTTCGTTGTACAAATTTTAAATCATAAGCTGCGAGCACCGACACCCACTTAGCCATTTTACAGTCAAGAACCGGCCTCTCCATAAGGAATTTCAAGGGGTTCGATTCAGAAATGACGTAGGTGGTGTAGGACGAGAGGTAGTGCTGTAGCTTTGTACAAGCCCATACCAGAGCCAAACACAACTTCTCTATCTTATTGTATTTTAGCTCATATTCTAGCATCCTCTTGCTAAGGAAATACACGGCATTTTCTACCCTCGTATCTTCTGCTTGTTGAGCTAGCATTGCACCCATCGCTTCTTCTGTCACTGATAGGTACAACAGCAAAGGCTTTCCTAGCCTTGGTGGCTGTAAAACTGGCGGGGATAACAGATATTGCTTGACTTGGTCGAAAGCTTTCTGGCAATCCTCATTCCATTTTACGGCTATTCCTTTCCTGAGTAATTTGAAGATCGGACCACAAGTATCAGCCAATTGATTGATGAACCGGCTGATGTACTGTAGCCTTCCTAGGAAACCCCGAACTTCCTTTTCCGTCCTCGGTGCTGGTATTTCCATAACGGCTTTTGCTTTTGAAGGATCAATTTCTATGCCCTTCCGACTGACCATATGCCCCAGAAATACTCCGGATGTAGCTCCAAACAGACATTTTGCCGGGTTGAGTTTTAAATTGTACTTTCGAAGTCTAAGGAAGAACTTCTCAAGCGCTGTTGTATGTTCTTCAGCTGTTTTTGATTTAACAACCATATCGTCCACGTACACTTCTACTTCTTCGTGAATCATGTCATGGAAGATGGTCGTCGCCATTCTTTGATAGGTTGCCCCGGCATTTTTGAGCCCAAAAGGCATGACCCTGTAGCAGTAGGTTCCCCACTCCGTGATGAATGCCGTTTTCTCTTTGTCTGGAACATGCATCATTATCTGGTTGTACCCGACAGCAAGATCGGTCAAGGAGACCATCTCGTGTCCCGCCATTCGGTCTACCAACAAGTCAATATGCGGCAGGGGGAGGTCGTCCTTCGGACATGCTCTATTCAAATCCCGATAGTCCACACACATTCTGACTTTGCCATCTTTCTTCGGTACCGGCACGATATTTGCTAACCATGTCGGGTAGGCAATGGGTTCTATGAACTTATTCTCCAGTTGCTTGGCTACCTCCTCCTTGATTTTCAAGGACCATTCTGTTTTAAGCCTTCTTAGCTTCTGTTTCACTGGCTTAGCCTCAGGGTATACTGGAATCTTATGCACCACTATTGCTGGGTCAATTCCCGTGATGTCACTTGCCTTCCACATGAAGCAATCGGCAAACTTCTTTAAGCATTCACTGACCTGTTCCCTGTTCACACAGTCAGATGCAATGTATGTATGTTCATTTTCTTCTTTGCCAATTATTATTTTTTTCTTTTTCATTTTTCATTTCATTTATTTCTTTTTGATTATTTTTGCTTGGAAATGCTTGGAAAGATAGACATGCGGGGTAGTCAATAATTTGCAAGCCTTTATTGATTATGACGAAATCGTCCTCAAAGATTACATCAAATTTGAAATCTGGATTTTCAAAATCCGACACAGACGACTCAGGAATGGAACTGGACTCTGACTCAGTTTCAGACTAGGGGTCAGACTCGGACTCAATACAGGACTTGATCACATATTTTGACTCTAGGTTTGACTCGGGAGGGGGTTTATCAGCAGCGCGCTCCTCCTCGGCGTACCAATTGGTGAGAGGTCCTTCATTTGGCTTGATCAGGCTCAGTAAATCTTGGTCCCCATCATTTCCTGTGATGACTGCAATCTCATCAAAGAGACCAGGCTGCATGAAGTCTTCCACTTCCAGTTCAGTCACTGTTTCGGGCTCGTTACCCCAGACATTAGAGAATATTTCTAACCCAGGTAGCATCTTCTTAGCAGCCGGGCAGTAAAACAGTTCTGGGAAGCTACGATAAGGAATCGTCTCTCCCGACTTGCAAAAGTGACTATTCAAAGTCAAAAAATGTGATGGCATCTGGATGCTTTTCTTCTTTCCTTTTCTGGTCTTCTCAGCACGGTCTTCATCAGTAGGCTGATAACCCAGCCCAAAAGTCCCTTCATTCACCGGACACTCCCATGCTTGCAGTGTGGGGTATTTCTTCCCGGACCTTGCCATATTCATTCCCGGCAGATAGGACATCTTTAGCATCAAAGGAACTATGCAGTTTATTTGCACCGTCCCGAAATCAAAGAGGATTTGGGAGTTCGCAGCCTTTCCTTCTATGAACTGCACAGTGTCATATTCAAATCCCGAGAGGGGAAAATTGGCATTTTCGGGGTTGACCTCAAAGAGAGGCTGGCCTTTGGGTTTCTTGAGCTGACTGTAATCATCTCCTTGAATCGTTATAATCTTACCTTCGTAGGGGAATTTGACCTTTTGGTGCAAAGAGGAAGGTATTGCCTTGGTGTGGTGTATCCATGGCCGCCCTAAAAGCAGGTTGAAACTGGTGGGTACGTCAATGACTTGGAATGGTACCTCCATTATGGCTGGCCCAATAACTAATTTTAGTGTAACAACCCCCAACACTTCTCTCCGGGTGCTGTCATATGCTTTCACTATCTGGTCGGACGGAATGAAATCTGTTTCTTCCAAACCCAGGCAGCTGGCCACTTTTAGTGGGCAGACGTTCAATGCCGACCCATTATCAATGAGAACCATGGGTACAGTTTTATCTCTGGTCTGAACCGTGATGTAAAGGGCATCGTTGTGACTGTCTCCCTCCTTGGGTAAGTCATCCTCAGAAAATCCGATGCTTTGCACCTTTGATGATTGGGTGAGGGTGGATACCAACACTTCAGGGCTGACTTCCACCGATGTTTGAAGTTGACCCAAAGCCTTGCAAAGAGCTTGGCGATGAGGAAAGGATGATGCTAGAAGTTCCCAAATCGAAACCCTAGCTTGTGTCTTTTTTAGCTGTGAGAGCACCGGGTCTTCCTTCGGTTCATCTGTCCTTTGGTAAGGGTTAGTTGGGACTTTGTCCAAGACTAATGGTTCATATTGTCTCCCGCTCCTGGTTATGGCATCGAGTTCTTCAGTCAGGTCATTCAGGTCTAGGACACAGATTTCATTCATCCCTAGGAATAGGTCGAAAGGATCGATCAATTCCTGGTCAGAAACAATAGCATTTACCCAATGGTTTGGCAATGGATTAGTGCTAATGTTGGGTTTGCTTCTCGGAATAATTGAACCGTTGTCTACCAAGTCTTGGATGCGGTTCTTAAGCGTCCAACATGCTTCAGTCTTATGCCCATGTGCTTGGTGGTATTCACAGTATTCATTGGCTTTGAAATTCCTTGGTAAGGGGTTGGGTGGTGGTCTTGCCTCCAAAGGTTTGATGTAGTTTGCTTTGACAGTTTCTCGGAATACCAAAAGGATTGGCATCCCGAGATCAGTGTAGGTTCTTCTTGACGATTGACCGCTATTTCGCATATTTCCCACACGTAAAGGATTCGTGGGGGTAATGCTTGCCACTTCATGGACTTTGCCAGCTTGGCTAGGTTTCTTGTATTTTGAGGAACCCGAGTCTTCTTTTAGTTGACCCATTTGAATCAAATCTTCTACCTTCGTAGCAGTGGCAATGAGCGACTGGAATGTTGGTAGGTACTGGGTTTGTAGTTGCTGTTGGTAGACTGGTTGTAGGTTCTTTATTATAATGTCCACCTGTTCTTGCTCAGAAGGCCGGTTAATCATTTGGGCGACCTTGGCCCTTTTTCTCGTAAGGAACGAGGGAAAGGGTTCATTGTTTTTCTGTTTGGTGGTTTCTAGCTTTTCTCTCATTCTCTGAGCTTTCAGCTCAGAAGCAGTTTTGGAGGGCATGTCATCCAGGTTCAGGGCGGGGTTTGTTGGTTCAGTAGCAGGTCCCTGATTGGAAGTAGTAGGTTCACTCCCTCTAGCTGAAGCCCCATTTCCATTACCATTACCATTACCCAATTCAGCTATCAAGGCAATCCTTTGGGCAGCCAATGCCTCCTTCATTCTGGCCTCCATTCTGGCCTCCATTCTGGTCTCGAGTTGTTCAATGAGGTTTTGGATGTCAGACAATGATGCCATTGGTGTAGTTGAAGTTGATGAGGTCGGTGATAGCACTGTAGGTGTGGCTGGCACTAATGTGGTCACTTGAACAGGGGGTACTTGTAAGTATAAGGGTAATTGTATTAAGGTACAGTGGGTAGTACTGTGTATCAGGGTAGCTGATATGAGGTATATCGACTCTTTGTCCAACTGTGCATGACTGAAAAACAGAAGAGTGTTTTGTGTTCCTTTTTTTTTTTTATTTAATGATTATGGTATGTCGTGAATGCGCACAACAACACGTCATAATTTATTTTAATGAGATGATTCGTACCATTGGGTGCATATAGTCCTAAAGGATAGGTTCTATTGGCTATGACACAAATAGAGAATCGGCTTATTAAGGGACCCTTGAACCTTGAGCATGGATATACCTAACCACATGTGAAATAAAGAGTTTCGCGTGGGTCCAACGGTACGCATACTCATGGGCCACCTCCAAAAGGATTAGAGATGGTTTGCGGTAACAGGGAGGACGCTTTGGCTGTCCGTCGGCATAATCAAAGAGACCTGCCGATCAGCGCTACTTGCTATCCAGACTCAGAAGTTTGAATAGAGGAGAAGAAATTCATTTGAAGTTCATTTTTTATGCAATGGAGAAAAGGATTCTCAATCGTGCAAATAAATCAATAAGTTTTAATGTCTTAATTAAACTTTTCAATTAAGTTCAAATTTCTTCATCAAGTATTCTTAAGGAAAGAACACTTGATTCGTGTTAGTATACCCTGCAAAACAAAACATAACAGAAATAATACCCTAAAGAAGGGCAATTTAGTCCATGCAGCAATTGTAGTCCACTTTATGCAAAATGATTACATAATTCCCCAGCAGAGTCGCCAAACTGTGAACCCCTTCCCCAAAATGTCATAAGCATGTAATGCATATGATGAATGAGAAGAAATACACGTGATGTGTGTGAGTCGCCACCTTGTTTAATTATTTTAGGGTAAACTAGGAAAAAACCCTAAGTGACTCCATTTTTAATTAACCTAGTTACTAGATTAATTATCCCAATGATTAAGGCACAGTCTACGAAACCGAGGTGGATCCCGAGACTATGTCATGCTGATAAACTAACCGATGAATGAGTGTTTTGCAAGGGTGAATGATGTAATTCGACAGAATGAAATGTTTTAAGTGATTTCGACTTGCCGCCCGGGGTGAAATCCCGAACGTGCCTACGTACTTCCGTTTGAATGGAAGATCAAAGTCAACGTAGTTCGATAGGCCTTCTTTGAAGGGCTTTAAAGGTGTATGCTTAATGCATGAGTGTGTGTATGCTTTGTGCATGTGTGTGTATGCTTTGTGCATGTTTGTTTAGGCATTTTGCCAAAAAGATCGATTGATTCGATTAGGCGTTCGTCGCCAAAATGTGTTGATTTTAAGGCATTTGTGCCAAAAACGGTTGTCGGGCGATTTGTCGCCAAAATTGTTGATTTTAAGGCATTTGTGCCAAAATGGTTGATTTAGGCAATCTGTTTGCCAAAAGTGGTGATTGGGCGATTGTCGCCAAAATGATTGATTTTAAGGCTTTTAGCCAAAATGTGTTGATTTAGGCAATCTGTTTGCCAAAATGATGTGATTGGACGATTGTCGCCAAAATGATTGATTTTAAGGCTTTTAGCCAAAATGTGTTGATTTAGGCAATCTGTTTGCCAAAAGTGTTGATTGGGCGATTGTCGCCAAAATGGTTGATTTTAGGGCCTTTGGCCGAAATGTGTTGTTTTAGGCAATTAGTTTGCCAAAATGTGCGATTTAGGCTTTAATGCCACGATTATTAATTAATCGGGCGTTCAAGCTTAATAACAATTTATTGTCGAAACGTGATTGATTAAGGCTTTTAGCCACAATTATTGATTAATTGGACTTAAGCCGGATTTGTTGAAAATAAGGCAGTTGAACCGTAGTTATTAATTAACTAGGCTCTTTTGACCAATATTATCGGATTTAAGGCTTTAATACCACGATTATTGATTAACCGGGCATTTAAGCTTAATCAAATTAATTAAGGCAGTTTATTTACCAAAAAATAATGACGTGGATGCATTTATGCAATTGTAGAATTATTAAGAGTAGAAGAGAAATATGCATGAAGTGCTAAAATTAAATAGGCAGAGTTTTGTTTACATACCTGATTTAATCGACGACCGCTTCTTAACTCCAGATTAAGCTCCTCGCTTAGGAAATATTAATTAATTTTAATTTGTTTAATTTTAATGTCCAAATATCATAATAAAAATGCAATAAAAATTAAATTAAATGCAAAAAGCGGTAAAGAAAACGCAAGGAGAGTGAGAGGGAGAAGGATTCGTCCGTCAACACAGACAGGGGTGTCAAAAATAGGCTGAAAATGGTCTATTTATAGGCCATTTTCGGGTCCAGGGCGGCAGGTGCCGCCTAGCTTGGCGGCAGCTGCCGCCCAAGAGGCTGGGCGGCAGGTGCCGCCCAGGCGGTGGGGCGGCATGTGCCGCCCGTGCTGGGCGGCAGGGCGGCAGCTGCCGCCGGGGTCCGGTGGCAGGTGCCGCCGGTTGCCGGCGGCAGGTGCCGCCTGGGCCCGGCGAGCGATGCCGCCGGAGGCCGACGGCCGGTCGCCGTACACGGCGGCGGCCTTTCGGGCATTTCACTCCGAAGGAGCTTTCGGGAGTTTCGGACCTCCGAAAAACATTCCGGGACCTGTTCCGCGATCCTCGCGATATTTCGGACGTTTTAAGTACCATATTGGCATACTTTCAGTAAATGTCCAAAATGGCCTTCGGTCCGGCCGGACTGTTTGCAGTCTGGCATTGATACTGTAGAAAAGTCAAAGTTACTGTAGCAAGGTCAAAATTTGAGTATTCACAGTCCTCTAAGAGGCAAAATCTCTTTTCAAGCCCTCATTAAGGGGAAAACCTCTTTTTCAAGTCCTCTAAGAGGCAAAATTTCTTTTTCCTCAAAGAGGCAACAACATCTTTAAGTTGCAAACATAAATCCATGCATTTGATCATTTCATTTCAAAGAAAAAAAAACCAACGGCGGGGTTTCCTCGTTTGCCCATCCTCAAAATTTGCTCCTTCAGACGGCCACTGGCTCTCATAAATCATTTTTATGATAGCCAGTGGGGGGCAACTGTGAATACTCAAATTTTGAGGCTCAAAAAGCCAGTTTTCCCGGCCGCCCTTAAAGGCGGCGGTAGCCGCTATCGCCGGCGGCTGCAATCGCTTGTGAATATCCTTTTTTGAGGCTCAAAGAGCCAGGTTTCCCAGACTGCAAACAGTCCGGCCGGACCAAAGGCCATTTTGGAAGTTCACCGGAAATATGCCAATATGGTACTTAAAACGTCCGGGACGTCGCAAGGATCACGGAACTGGTCCCGGAATATTTTTTGGAGGTCCGGAACTCCCGGAAAAGCCTCCGGAGCGAAAAATCAGCAGAACCGCCGGAGCGGGCTTTCGAGCTCCGGCGGCCCGGCCGCCGAGCCCGGCGGCCTGGCCGCCGAAACAGTCCGATTTCGCCTATAAAAGCAGCCTCCGGGCCTTCTGTTCGCCACACTCAGTCTGTGTTGACGGACGCTCCTTCTCCCCTACGCTCCTTACGATTCTTTTACTGCTTTTTCTGCATTTTTAATTTATTTTTTATTGCTTTCTTGTTGTGATACTTGGTCACTTAAATTAAATCAATTTTAATTAATATTCCCCAAACGAGGAGCTTAATCTGGAGCTAGGAAGTGGCCGACGACTGACCCAGGTAATAATTAAACCCTGTCTATTTAGTTTTAGCACTTCATGCATATTTCTCTTCTACTCCTAAATTCTATAACTGCATAAATGCATTCACATCATGAATTTGACAAATAAACTGCCTCAATTAAACAAATTTAGGCTAAACGCCCGACTAATCAATAATCGCGGTGATAAGCTTAAATCCGACAATATTGGCTAAAAAGCCTAGTTAACCAATAACTATGGTGAAATTGCCTTTATTTCGAACAAATTCGGCTTAAGTCCAATTAATCAATAATTGTGTCCAAATAGCCTTCATTACACACATTTTTTTTTGGCAATTAATTGCCTACATTACAATTCAGTTAATCAATTTTTGGCAAACCAATTGCCAATAAATTAGATTAACCACCTTTTAGCGACAAATCGCTTAAATCAAAAGCTTTGGCAAAATGCCTTAAAATTAATCAATCTTTTGGCTAAAAGCCTTAAAATCAATCATTTTGGCGACAATCGCCTAAAATCAATCATTTTGGCAATCAAATTGCCTAAATCACTCTTTTTGGCTAAAAGCCTTAAAATCAATCATTTTGGCGACAATCGCCTAAAATCAATCATTTTGGCAATCAAATTGCCTAAATCACTCTTTTTTGGCTAAAAGCCTTAAAATCAATCATTTTGGCGACAATCGCCTAAAATCAATCATTTTGGCAATCAAATTGCCTAATCATTTCGGCGACAATCGCCCAACCAATCTTTTGGCTAAAAGCCTTAAATCAACACTTTTGGCAACAAATGCCTAATCAAATCAATCAACAATTTGGCAAAATGCCTAAACAAAATGCACAAAGCATACACACACTCATGCATAAAGCATACCCATTCAAAGCCCTCTAAAAGAGGCCTATCGAACTACGTTGACTTTGATCTTCCATTCAAACGGAAGTACGTAGGCACGTTAGAGATTTAACCCCGAGCGGCAAGTCAAAATCACATTTCATTGGTCTAAATCACATTAATCACCCTGCAAAGCATTCATTCATGGTTAGTTCATCAGCATGACATAGTCTCGGGATCCACCTCGGGTTCGTAGACCATGCCTTAACCATTTGGGTTAATTAATCTAGAATTAGGTTAATTAAAATTGGAGTCACTTAGGGTTTTTTCCTAGTTTACCCTAAAACAATTAAACAAGGTGGCGACTCACACATTCACGTGCATTTCCACCCTTAGTCACATGCATTCACATGCCATTGATATTTTGGGGAGGGGTTCACAGATATTGATGAAGACAGGGAAGGATCTCTAATCCTTGGAAGACCTTTTCTTGCAACTGCAAGAGCATTGATAGATGTCTATGAGGGTAAGTTGACTCTTAGAGTTGGACAGGAAGAGATTGTATTTGATGTACTTAAATCTTGTAAACTCCCTATGGATCATGGAGACTGTTTTAGAATTGACGTAGTCGATGAATGTGTGGAAACCACTTTGCATGTTGAAAATAATGCTAATGAGTCAAGCATCTTGAATGAAAAAGAAAAGGAACTTCCTAAGCATGAACTGAAATAACTTCCACCTCATTTAAAACATGCATTTCTAGGTGAGAACCATTCTTTTCCTGTTATTATTTCTTCTCACTTAACGCTTGATCAAGAGGAAAGGTTGTTGCAGGTTTTACAAAGGCACAAGAAAGCATTAGGATGGTCTATCTCAGATCTACAAGGAATAAGCCCAAGTGTGTGCATGCATAAAATCTTGATGGAAGAAAACTACAAACCTTCAATCGAGCACCAAAGGCGACTGAATCCTAACATGAAGGAGGTAGTTAAGGCTGAAATTATTAAACTCTTAGATGCCGGCATCATTTATCCAATTTCAGACAGTAATTGGGTAAGTCCTGTCCAGGTTGTTCCAAAGAAGGGAGGTATGACTGTTATTTCTAATGAAAACAATGAATTAATCCCCACAAGAACAGTCACAGGTTGGCGTGTGTGCATAGATTATAGAAAATTAAATAAAGCAACACGCAAAGATCACTTTCCCCTTCCCTTTATTGATCAAATGCTTGAAAGGCTTGCATGATATCCTTTTTATTTTTTCTTAGATGGCTATTCAGGGTACTTCCAAATACCTATAGCCCCTGAAGACCAAGAGAAAACTACATTCACTTGTCCTTATGGCACTTTTGCCTATAAGAGAATGCCTTTTGGGCTATGCAATGCCCCTGCAACCTTTCAAAGGTGCATGATGTCCATCTTTTCTGATATGGTGGAAAAATTTATTGAAATATTCATGGATGATTTTTCTGTATTTGGTTCTTCCTTCGATGCATGCCTTCATAATTTATCTTTAGTGATGCAACGATGTGAAGATACTAACCTTGTGTTAAATTGGGAAAAATGTCACTTCATGGTTAGTGAAGGTATTGTCCTAGGGCATAAAATCTCTCAAAAGGGGATTGAAGTAGACAAGGCAAAAATTGAGGTAATTGAAAAACTACCTCCCCCTAACACAGTGAAGGGCATAAGAAGTTTTCTTGGGCATGCAGGGTTTTACAGGAGATTCATAAAGGATTTCTCAAAAATTACTAAACCTCTTTGCAATTTATTAGTTAAAGATGTACCTTTTGATTTTGACAAAGAATGTTTAGATGCTTTCAACAGGTTGAAGAAGGAGTTAATCTCAGCCCCGATCATCACTACACCAGATTGGACTTTGCCTTTTGAACTAATGTGTGATGCTAGTGATCATGCTGTAGGAGCTGTTCTTGGACAAAGAAAAGACAAGAAGTTGCATGTTATTTATTATGCGAGTCGCACATTGAATGATGCGCAATTAAACTATGCAACTACGGAAAAAGAATTGTTGGCTATTGTTTTTGCTTTTGACAAATTCAGGGCATATCTAATTGGAGCTAAAACAATAGTCTACACAGATCACTCCGCCATCAAATACTTGCTGGAAAAGAAAGATGCAAAACCGAGACTCATTCGTTGGGTACTTTTATTGCAAGAATTTGACTTAGAAATTCGCGACAAAAAGGGGACCGAGAACCTCGTCGCTGACCATCTTTCCAAGCTTGAATTGGGGGAAGAAGACACAAGCGAGCTACAAATCAATGAAAGCTTTCCTCATGAGCAACTTCTTCTAGTAGCAAATGCTCAAACCCCCTGGTACGCCGACATAGTTAATTATCTTGTTTGCAAAATTCCTCCTCCCAATTTTTCTTACCAACAAAGAAAAAAATTTTTTCATGATATCAAATTCTACTATTGGGAGGAGCCATTTTTGTTCAAATATTGCAGTGATCAGCTATTCAGGAGATGTATACCGGAAACTGAAATAGAAAGTGTCCTTAAATTCTGCCATTCAATGGAATGTGGAGGTCACTTTGGAGCAAGCAAAACAGCTGCGCGTATACTAGAAAGTGGTTTGTATTGGCCTAATCACGAAAGGATTGGTCCAAAAAGCTAGACGATGCTCTATGGGCCTACAGAACGGCATTCAAAACACCTATAGGTATGTCTCCATATCGCATGGTGTATGGTAAGGCTTGTCCTCTTCCTGTAGAGTTAGAACATAAGGCGTTTTGGGCCATTCAATTTCTTAACTTTAATGCCAAAGAAGTGGGACAAAAACGCTTGTTACAACTGAACATGATGAATGAAATGCGCCTCCATGCTTATGAAAGTGCTAAAATATACAAAGATCGCACTAAACAATGGCACGATAAGCGCATTATCATGAGGGATCTAAAGGTGGGCCAGCAGGTGTTGCTCTATAACTCTAGGCTCCGGTTATTCCCTGGTAAGTTGCGCTCTAGGTGGTCTGGACCATTCACAATCAAGGAAATCTTTCCTCATGGCGCGATTGAAATAGTGGATGGTAAGTCGAATCGAAGTTTCAAGGTAAATGCTCAACGTTTGAGAAGCTATTATAATGAAACCTTTGAACCCATCAAGACTACAATTGGTCTTGCTTAGCCTAAATTAAGATAAGTGCGTCGAACTTAACGACGTTAAACAAAAGTGCTCATGGGAGACAACCCATCTATTTTTATTAAATTTTCATCCATTTATTTATTTTTATTCCCTATTTTATTTGTCAAAATCCCAAATTTTCTCCATAAGTGTTCTTTTGTTTAGTTAAGAGTTTTTGTAGGAAAAAGTGGAAATCCAGAACCAAGCACGCCCTAGCCGTGCTGGGTGGCACGCCCGTGCCATGAGATGAGAAACCAGCCCACCCAGGCGTGCCCCGAAGCACGCCCGTGAATTTTTTCCAAGGTGCTGATACTTGAAGGTCAGAGAAGAGCACGCCTCAGGCGTGCCCATCAGCACGCCCGTGCCATAGAAAAGAGATTAACACACTTGAAGGTCAGAGGAGAGCACGCCCTAGCCGTGCTAAGTGGCACGCCCAAGTCGCGCTACGAAGCAAGTCTCAACAAAGAAAAATGCCCAAGTCGCGAGCGCGACATTCACAAGCGCGAGCGCGACAATTAGAAAAGAGAGTCAGAAGATTTGCAAGAAAAACTCGCAAGCGCACCTTCCATATGCACGGGCGCGAGCTGAAGTCGCGAGCGCGACATTCATATACACGGGCGCGAGCTGAAGTCGTGAGCGCGACATCCATATGCGCGGGCGCGAGAAAGCACCTTTGACAGGCAGAAAGTTTGCCAGCAAAAGTCGCGAGCGCGACATTCATATACACGGGCGCGAGCTGAAGTATCGAGCGCGACATCCATATGCGCGGGCGCGAGAAAGCACCTTTGAGAGGCAGAAAGTTTGCCAGCAAAATACGCGAGCACGACTTTCATATGCGCGAGCGCGAAAAGAACTCGAGAGGCAGAGAAGAGCACGCCCAAGCCGTGCTATTTAGCACGCCCGTGCCAGGTACGCCACTTTTGTTGTTTTGCAGGTCAGAGGGGAGCACGCCCAGGCCGTGCTCATCAGCACGGCCGTGCCACGATCAAACACCCTCATTTATTGGCGCCCCTATTTAAAGAGCATGCCTCCAACCACCGCACTTTCCATCTCGCACGCCCTAGCCGTCACCTCTCCTCTCTCAAATTTTCTCTCTTCTTCTCCTTTCTCTCTCAAATCCAACACCCTCCACACCAAATTTTCAAATAATCATTCCAACCATGCCTCCTAGATACAAACGTAGCAGACCCGCATCCTCAGTTGCCGGTCGAAAACGCCCAACTGCGCGATCCACCACGGCTCCTCAACCTCCTTCACCTCCAGCAATTCCTTTCGACTTTGCCTCATCAGATCAACAAGAAAGGTACACAAAATTATCTCTTCGACCTATTTTACCAAATCGATTCATTGATGAAGCTGCTTTAGCACAAGTGGGTCTTAGAGATATTGTGATAGAACCTCTTAGGCGAATAGGGTGGGGACAGTTTCTTCAAATGAAAGACTTAGTTTATGCTCCTTTAACTCTAGAATTTTTCAGTTCTTATTCTTCTTTTATTCGGTTTTTGCCTATATCTCCACCGAGCAAAATTCGTTTTAGGCTTCTTAGTCAGGATTTTGAACTGTCTGTGAATGAGATTAGCCACATTTTCGGATTCCCCACAGAAAATAGTCAAATTCAAATATCTAGTGATTTTAGTGCACGCAATACTTGGCAAGAATTTACCGGTGAAGTAAGTTATAATCCTAGATATTCAAAGGCGTCCAAATTAAGAAAACCTTCTTTGCGATACATTCATAAATTTTTGTCCAACACTATATTCGGAAGAAGTGAGAGCGACGGAGTGTTAGGTTTGAATGAATTATATTTTCTGTGGGCTATTGAAAATGGGGTTTTGTTAAATGTTGGGTATTGGCTCTGCCAGAGATTTGCAAGGGTGGCTAGAGCCGACAAAGGGGCTATAGTGATGGGGTGTTTTGTAACCCGAATTGCTAGATATCTACAAGTTTGGAACCCGGCTAGGCCAATTTATGATAGTGTAGGAGGGGGGGCGTGGTACCAGGCTGGATGTCGATGTTATGGTTCATATGAAGTTGATTGAAAAAGTAGGAGATGCATATCGGGTAGTAGGCGCCCCAGAGGATGACTCTGATAATGAAGGAGCAGAGGCCGCAGGCGGTGCTGACATGGAGGAGGATATCCCTCCACCTTTTACTTCTTCTTTTGGTGCAGGTACATCCGGTGCTGGTCCATCGTTCCAAGGCACAACCAACATGTCAAATGATGAAGTCCTTGCAAGGATGATGTCACGAATGGACCTCTTTGACACGCGCCTTAACGGGATGGAAACAATGATCGCAGACCGTTTCCAGTCCATTGAGATCATGAATGGCAGTCTTGATTCTAGGATGGACACCATGCAAGGACAACTCCAGACCATCCTCCAGCTTCTGCAGCCACCCCCACCACCAGAAAATTGATGGATTTCTCACTTTTGTTTTGTTTTGTTATTGTTTATTTTATTCCACTACATTGACTTAGTTGTTTTTGTTTGTTTACTTGAAGCTTTATAACTTTTTAGTAGTTTTTGTTCATCATGTTTAGTTGCTCTTTTAGCTAAGACATTTTCCACCACCTTTCTATTTTATTGTTCAATACAATGTTGGTAAGTTTTTCTTCTTCTTTCTTACTGCTTTCCTTCAAGTAATGCAATAAGTTTGGGGAATTTATACACATTGGGGACAATGTGATTGATTGAATTGGGGGAAGGGAATTTTAGCTAAAAACTTTTATTGTTTTTGCTTAACATGGTTGGAATGATTACAAGTAAGCTTGAAGGTTCTCATGTCTAGTAATAAGTGTTAAACATAATTGATTCTTAATTCTAGCATATTTAAGTTTTGAATTTGAAATTTTGATTTAAATATGTTCATTGATCTAAATTATTTGTTTCTAGATTTTTAAACACTGATTTTTATGAGAATTATGATGTATAGGTGTGTTTTACTCTAAAGTATTGCAAAAACCCGGCATTCCTAGAACAAAACTTAGAAATCCCTTCGAGGCGAAAAATTTAAATGTTTACTTTTTGAAAGAGATGATTTAGGCAATTTTTGTTGAAACCTATATGTAGCCTAGACCACCTAAATTAAAAATATGACCTTTGAACCCAACTTTGAAGCCTTAAAACCGTAAAATTTTTTTTTTCTTCACCCTCAATAAAACCAAGCCATTAAAGCCAGATTCAAATTTCCTACCCTAAGTACAAAGGATTGTATGATTAAAAGATTCGATTTTTAATTAGAATGTAGCAACAAAAAGAGGGAGAATTCATAAATTAATACTAGCAAATAAAGAAAAGAAGAAAGAATCAAGAAAGAGGCACATGAAAAGCAACCAAAAGAATTCAAAAAAAAAAAAATAGAAAAAGGCAAGGAAGAAAAGTGCCAAAATATTAAGAAAAGACCTTGTCCAAGATGCCTCTAGCTAGTAAGAAAGTTTCAAAACAAGACACTCCCTAGAACTAGAAAAAGTTTAATTAAAATAGAATCTTGAAAGTTATACATTCTTTTGTACTTTTTGTCTACATTTTATCCCTTTCTTTGATTAAGCAAAGTTTACACCAAGAAAGCCCCATTACAACCCAAAATAAAGACCTTCTGATCTTTTAATCGTATGCTTTTAAATCGTGGAGAAAGGATGACTAATTCTGCATATGGGAATGCCACTTTTGCTCTATCAATTGTCTTATTTGAAAATTCTTTAGATAATTCGTGTCCTATTTATCATAAATTGAATAAATATTAGTGTTGACAATCTCTTTAAACTTGTATTTTACTCAATGAATGTGTTTTATTCAAAAATAAAAGTCAAACTTAAGTATGATTAGCATGGAGAACGATTGAGTTTATTCACTTGTTTACTAATCATGATATTATGAAAGATTATGGAAATCATCTCCAACCATGTTAAACTAGTGTCGTCAAATTATTTTTCCTTTAGTTTTGTTGCTTAAGGACAAGCAATGGTTTAAGTTTGGGGAATTTTGATAAGTGTAAATTTTATAGTGTTTTTAATATAGTTTTTATTAGAATTTTAGTAAGTTTTTACTTCTTTAATTTAATTTTAAATCACTTTTAGTGTAATTGTGTTTAAAAGCTTCCTTGGTCTTTAATCCGCTTGATCTAAGAGAAAATTGCAGAAATTTGGCGCAGAAAAGAACTTTAGAATCCAAGGCACACAGCTTCTAGCACGCCCAGCCCGTGCTGGAAGGCACGCCCGTGCTAGAAGCCAAGTAAACCAAAGGAGAGACAGAAGAGAGCACGGCCAGGGTGTGTCAAAAGGCACGGCCGTGCTACAATGGGACTAGGGCGTGTCAAGCATAGCACGCCCATGGCAACTCTAGACAGACTTCCAGAGAAGAGCACGCCCTGCCTGTGCTCTGTATCACGCCCGTGCCTCAGTACTTCACTAGCCCGTGCTACCTAGCACGCCCCGTGCTTCACTAGCCAGACCTCCAGACTACAGCACGCCCAGCCCGTGCCATTAAGCACGCCCGTGCTGCCCAGGCGGAACCAGCGTGAATTTAACACGCAAATCAAGCCTTTCTCACATGGGCCAACTTCAGGGAGTTTCCTAAACACACTAAATAAGACCTGGACCTATTCTTGAAGAAAAAGGAGTCCTAATCAAGAAGAAATCAAGAGCCTAAACAGTTATGATCTCCTATAAAGGATTTTGCACTAAATAAGGATTCTATTTCCTAAAAGGAGTCAAACTTGCCTTCAGGAACTCTATATAAAGAGAAGAACTTCTCATAGTAGGGGATCTTAGTAGGGGATCTCGTTTTTTGGTGCAACACTTTACATAATTCTCTTCTTCTCAAAGATTTCAAGCTTCAAATAATTGTGCTAAGATTCAAGGAAGCCATCAACATAGTTGTGATACAGTTTTTATTCTAAACTCTTCATCTTGTTTCTTTCTTTATTATTGTCTTTAAATATAATGGATGATTCAAGTATGATTGAGCTTAATTTAATTACTATGTCTAGCTAAACTTTTATACTAGGGATTTGATGTAATTTAATTCGATTCCAGCTTATAATATTAGATTTATTTTTCTTTGTTCTTGTTATAACTTATTATTGTGCTTAAGGCTTCCAGGTAGAAAAATTCCCCTGGATTGAATTATTTCAATAACCACATTCGGGAGAAGGGTTATTGATATGAACAAGGTAATAATTTACTTGAGAATAACAACTTGATGTGGAAACTATATGGTTTGACTCAAGGGGGGCTTTCATAAGTTAATAAAGTATTAAGTTGTGAATTCATAAAACAACCATAAAACCTAATGATCTGATTCATGTTTAATTTCACTATTAAGATAGGTGATTAAATTGGATTAGAATAACTAACAATAAATCGAGAGAGCTTGTTAGTAACCTTAGGGTTGTTTTCTCCTACTTGAACAATTAAACTTGATTAATGAACTAATAGAATAAGCTGGATAGAATTATATGAAATCAAATTCCCTAGTAGCTTAATCCCCTGATTTCTTTTCACCTAAATTTTGTGTTTGGTCTCTTTTACTTTGAATTTTATTTACTTTACAGCGAATTCCTTTTATCATCATCTAAATAATAATAGGTTAACATAATTTTGGTAATTGATAAACAATCCTTGTGGATAAGATACTTTCTTACTCTATATTACTTGTTGCGATTTCGTACAATTGCGAAAACTGATGTCAGTGATTATTCGGGCGTTTGTCGCCAAAATGACTGATTTAAGGCTTTTAGCCAAAATGAATTGATTTAGGCAACTTTTGCCAAAAGTTGATGTGATTTAGGCGATTGTCACCAAAATGATTGTTTGAAGGCTTTTAGCCAAAAGATTGATTAATTCTAAGGCATTTTGCCAAAGCTTCTGATTTAAGCGATTTGTCGCTAAAAAGTGGTTAATCTAATTTATAGGCAATTTGTTTGCCAAAAATTGATTGAACCGTGGGCAATTTGTTGCCAAAATGTGGTTGATTTAATTGTAGGCAATTTGTTGCCACAACGTGGTTGATTAAGGCTTTTTAGCCACAATTATTGATTAATTGGATTTAAGCCGGACTGTTCGAAATAAAGGCAATTAAACCGTAGTTATTAATTAACTAGGCTTTTTAGCCAATATTGTCGGATTTAGCATTAATACCACGATTATTAATTAACCGGGTGTTTAAACTTAATCATATTTGATTGAGGCAGTTTTTTTGCCTAATTGATGACATGAATGTGTTTATGCAGTTGTAGAGTTTTTAGGAGTAGAAGAGAAATATGCATGAAGTGCTAAAATTAAATGAGCAGAGTTTTGTTTATTTACCTAAGTTAACCGGTGACTGCTTCTTAACTCCAGGTTAAGCTCCTCGTTAAGGGAATATTAATTAATTTTAATTTTAGTGACCAAATAACAAAGCGAGAAAGCAATAAAACTAATTAAAAAAAATGCAGAAAAGCGGTAAAGAATCACAAGGAGCGTAAGGGAGAAGGAGCGTCCGTCAACACAGACTGAGTCAGGAAAACGGAGTGCCGGGGCCACTATTTATAGGCAAAATCAGACTGTTTCAGCGGCGGGGGCCGCCGGGGCTCGGCGGCTGGGTCACCGGAAGCCAGCGGCTGGGCCGCCGTGCCTGGTGGTTTTACTAAATCTCGCTCCGGAGGTTTTTCCGGGAGCTCCGGTCCTCTGAAAAAAATTCCAGGACCGGTTTCACGATCCTCGCGACGTCCCGGACGTTTCAAGTACCATATTAGCATACTTTCAGTGAACTTCCAAAATGGCCTTTGATCCGGTCGGACTGTTTACAGTCCGGGAAAATTGGCTCTTCGAGCCTCAAAATTTGGGTAATCACAGGCGACCGCAGCCGCTGTCGCCGGCGGCTGTCGGCTGCCGTTAAGGGCGGCTACCACCGCTGCGGCCGACAGACTTTCTAGTTTTTTCGTTCCGGAGGCTTCTCCGGCCGGACTGTTTGCAGTCTGGGAAAACGGGCTTTTTGAGACTCAAAATTTGAGTATTCACAGTAGTTGAAAGCCTTAGTTACTTCCACATAAGGAAAACCCGAGTCTGTTTGCTATTATTCTGTCGCATTCATTCCGAGAGTTTATATCGTCAATCTCAAAACCCCCTGTTGGTTGTCGAGATTAGACCAAATCCTAGGAATCAAATGTCGAAATTTATACCAATGGAATTCATGTGCGGGAGAGATAAGGTTGGAAGGCATGCATTTCCCAACTCCCGTTTCCCTATGTGTTATAAACTGTTCATATGCTGTAACATTCATTCATCACGTAACGTTTTCGTTTCAGCCATGCATTGATAAGAGCTAATTTTTGGTATGGACGTTTGATCTTGCTTTTGAGAGTGGACCTCCAAATTCGCTTTGAATAACATAATACAATCGTTTATAGTGAATTAATGCCCGAAAGAAAAGGGAGTTATAAGGGGGTTACGATTCCTTTGTATTTTCACATTTCTCACATTATCTGAAAGTAAGCATCAGATTGCAAAAAAAAAAAAAAAAATCAATTAAGATAACATCCTGCTTGGGACCATCTGTTCCAAGGCAAAAATTAAGGACGCTAAAAAACAAAAAATAATAATAAGAAATATCCCGCTTGGAAATTCTTTCATTCTAAGGCAAAAATTAGGGACTCGAGAGAAAATAGCCGACCGTAAAATCCAAAAGGAACGGTCGACGACAGATAATGCCAGAAATGTTTGAGTACAAAATAAATTATTGCTATGTTATTCATGCCGAATTTTAGGTCCACTTGTCGAAAATGAGATCTTATTTCTATACCTGTTATTAGCACATTATATTTGCATTCCTCATCCTATGTGCCTCTATTTTTCAAGCATGCATGCAGACTCCCTTTAACTCAGATCCTTTTATTTATCAGCCAAAATTAATCTGTTCCGGGGAACCACTTCGAGAGTTTGGCGCCGACAGCCTGGTCAACGCCTGATCAGAGCGTCCCCAATCCCCGAGCGTGCTCCGGTTAGTTCTGTGGTCAGTTCAAGTTCGTCTGATTCGGTTCCTGATTTAGATCCGGTTATAGTGGAGATGGCTGACAACACTGTGAATGAGACTGGCTTTTCTCCGACCCAGTTAAGGGCTATTACTGAGATAATAGCCGCTGCTTTTGCTCAAGAGAGGGCACAAAATCTGGTTCCTCCTTCTGCAAGTAATCAAACTTCTTCCCCTGTAGCTGCGGAAAGGGAGGCTCTAGAACCCGCTTCGGGTAACCAAGCATCAGCTGACAATGTTAGTCCAGTTGAGAATGATCTGATGAAGCAGCTGGCAGAATTAAAGGATAAGGTGGAGAAGATGTCTATTTCGAAAGAAAAGGACCCAGTCACCAATTTCCATGTCGCTGAATATGTCTTGAAGCCCACAAACTCTACTTCTTCCAAGACCTTCAAACATACCCTATTTGAAGGAGATAATGACCCGAGGTCCCATTTATCCGAGTTCATTCGTGTTGCTCAGATGAACCGGTATGATGAGGAGGATGTGTTACGAGCATTTCCTCAGACACTGCACAAGAGCTATAGGAGATGGTATGATGGTTTGGAGGTGGAGACACAGAAAGATTGGGTCAAGCTTCAAACTGCTTTTCTCAAGCACTTCAAGAAAGATGAAAGCGATGAGTTTAGTCTTCGTGATCTGGAGAGCTTAAGGCAAGGGAAGGATGAGAGCTTCTCTGATTACTATAGAAGATGGAGGACAAAGCTGTTCATAGTCCAGACAAGGCCAAAGGATCAAGAGCTGATCAGGATTTTTAGGCGAAGTCTGTTACCTTACTTTAAGGAGAGGATGCTAGCTCATCCTCTCACTGACTTTTCTCTGGTGCAAAGGGCTGGGTTGAATATTGAAGAGCTGTACAAAGAAGAGAAGAAGAAAAGCCAGGGGTTTGGTAACCACCAGTCTTCCTATAGTGATCAAAGTAGAAATGCTGAAAATACTGCTACAAACCAGTCGGGGAATAGCAATACAGTTGGAGTTGTTAACGAGAAAGTGAGAAGGGAGTTCACCGATTTAGGAGGACCTTTAAGCACGGTTATGAGGTCCTGCATTAAGAATGGTGTGCTGTCAAAGCTACCAATTAATCCATCTAGGCCTATTCGGGGTAGGTTTCTTGATCAAGACTGTGAATACCATCAGTGCAAAGGTCATTCTACTGATAATTGCTTCCAGCTCGAGTATGCTATATAAGATTTGATATATAGTGGGAAAATCACCAAGCCTCCTGAGCATAGCAAGCCGACGTCCGGAAACCATTAAAATTAGCTGTGATGAGTGAATTGAACAAGCTTTTAATCCTGCTTTTTGTCTTTCTGAATGTTGTTTTGAGAACAATATGGATGGATTTTATTTACTATTTCAATCAATGGGAATGAATTTTGATTACTTATTTTCTTATTTCTCCTGATTGTTATGTTCATGGCATTGATTATACCACACGCATATTTGACATAAGTGCATTGCATCATTTTGCATTTAACCTAAGCACCGTCGAAAATCCCAAAATAATCAAAATCGGATCAGACTTTAAGCTTGAGCTCAGAAAGGATCTCCAAGAATGTCTTAAGTGGACTTCAGATGTTTTCGTCTGGAGTTATACTGATATACCGGGGGTCAATAAGCCAACTACAGAGCATGTCATCCCTACCGATCCGAATATCAAGCCAATGAGACAACAAAGAAGATGGGTCAGACCAGAGTAGCAAGATAAGATCAAGGCTAAAGTTCAGAAGCAGCTAGATGTAGATTTCTTGGAGGTGGTGCATTACCCTGAGTGGTTAGCAAACATAGTCCCTGTGCTCAAGAAGGATGGGAGACTAAGAGTTTGTGTCGACTACAGCCTCGCCCAAAGATGGCTTCCCTCTTCCACATATAGATGTTCTGATCAACAGTGCTGCAAGAATGGGATGTTATTCCATTACGGACAAAAAAAAAAAAAAAGAAAAAATGATGATGAAATAAAAAATAATATGATAGTTGAAAAAAAAAGGAAAGAAAAAAGCCAAAAGTGAGTCTTCCAAAAAAGTCCGTTTTATTCGTTGACTGCCAAACAGGTGGCTAGAATTATCGAGCGGAACATTTTCTGTCGTTATGGTGCTCCTCATCACATAATTACAGACAATGGTTTTCACTTCCAAGCAGATGTCATCCTGGAAAAAATTCAGACCTAACTGGCATGGACCGTTCAAAATTCAGAAATTATTGAACAAGGGTCGCTGAATTGGTCACTTCGGAAGGAAGCCTTCTAATCGGATCGTTAATCAAGACCAGATGAAAAAGTTCTATATCTAAGATGATGATTTCGATTATATATATATATATATATATATATATATATATATATATATATATATATATAATCAATAATCAAACTAAAATTAATTTCTTTGATTGGTATAATTTAATTAAGGAAAATAATTTTGATAGAAGTGTAAACCCAATAACTATTAGAGATAAAAGACCAGAATGGATAGTAAATGATCAAACATTAAAAAGTGATTTTCCTCCTAAAACAATTAGTAAACTAAAATATCAAGACAATGAAATTATTTGTGCACCTTATAAAATTGCTCAAGATAATGATATAAATAAAAAGGTAATTGAACAACATAATTTTAGTAATGCTAGTTTAATTTGTTTAAACTCACAATTAAAACGAATAGAACATATGTTAGAAGATAAACCTTTAGTGTCAGAAACCATAAAAGGCAAAGAAACTATAAAAACTCACATGTTTAAACCTTATCAAATTTCTCAATCAAGTAAAAAAGAATTTGTAAATAAATTAAAAGATCAATTGAGTAAACTTGAGGTTCAGTCAGCAACTAATCAACCTATATCTCCTAACACTACTTTGTTCATCTGATTATTCTATAAATATGCTAACTAAAGATCAAAGTACGCTTTTAGAAGTAGTAAATTCTATAGATGACCAAGACACTAAAGCTAAACTCCTTCAAAAACTCATTAAAAGTTTTGACGAAACCTAGAAAGTAAAAGAGGATATAACTCCTAAAATTCAACATAATACTTATGATCTCACAACTATATTAAATAAAAATAAGCATAAAATAGTAGAAGCAGAACATTCCACTAGTAATTTAAAAAATGAAGTTAGACATCTAAAGAAGGAAGTTAGTGAATTAAAACGACAATTTCAACTTCATGATAGACTAATAAAGGTATTAGAATCTCAACTTATTTCTAGTTCTTCTTCTGATGAAGCAGAACCAGATAAAGATGAAATAAATCAATTAGATGAAGATGTAGATAGTAATTTTCTAAACTTATTACAAGAAATAACTTCAAGAAAATATTTGGTAAAAATAAACATTCAAGTAAATGATTTTGTGATAGATGCAATTGCACTATTTGATACAGGTGCAGATTTAAATTGTATAAAATCAGATTTAATCCCTAAAAGATATTGGTCAAAAACTAATGAAAAACTAAGTACTGCAAATAAATCTAAATTAGAAATTATAGGTAAAACAGATGCACAAATAGTAAATCAAGGTTTAGAAATAAACACAGTATTTTTGTTATCACCTCAAATAAATTATATGGTTATATTAGGAACCCCTTTTATCAACCTAATAACACCATATTTAGTTAAAGAGGATTGTATTAAATTTAAAATAAGAAATAGTACAGTTAAATTAGAATTCACTGAAAAACCTAAGAAGAAGCAATTAAATCTCTTAAAAGCTCATTCAATTAAAATATTAGAGATCAATTCTTTAATTAAGTCTAGAGAAGAAGAATTAAAAGATACAAGAAATAATATATGTTTAAACAAAATTAAACAACAATTAGAGACTAAAGAAATACAAAATAAAATCACAACATTAAAAGAATTTATGGAAAAAGAACTATGTGCTGATCATCCACGTGCTGATCATCCACATGCTTTTTGGGATCGTAAACAACACATAGTAGATTTACCATATGAAAAAGATTTTGATGAAAAAACTATTAAAACTAAAGCTAGACCAATTCAGATGAGTCCTGAATTGATAGAGCATTGTAAAAATGAAATTCAAGATTTACTCAATAAAAAATTAATATCTAAATCTAGAAGCCCATGGTCTTGTGCAGCTTTTTATGTCAATAAAAATGCTGAAATAGAACGTGGTGTTCCGAGATTAGTAATAAATTATAAACCATTAAATACGGCTTTAAAATGGATTAGATATCCCATTCCTAATAAAAAAGATCTTCTAAAAAATTTATATAAAGCAAATATTTTCAGTAAATTTGATATGAAATCTGGTTACTGGCAGATTCAAATTGATCCTAAGGATAGATATAAAACTGCATTTACCGTTCCATTTGGTCAATATGAATGGAATGTAATGCCTTTTGGACTAAAAAATGCTCCTTCTGAATTTCAGAGGATTATGAATGATATTTTTAATCCTTATTCTAAATTTTGTATTGTATATATTGATGATGTACTTATTTTTAGTACAACTCTTCATGAACATTTCACACACTTAAAAACATTTTGTATGGTAATTCGGCAAAATGGTTTGGCCTTAAGTAAAACTAAAATGGACTTGTTTAAAACTAAAATCAGATTTTTGGGTCATTATATTGAGCAAGGTAAAATTCAACCCATAGAAAGAACTTTAGTATTTGGGGAAAAATTTCCAGATGAAATTACTAATAAACTCCAATTACAAAGGTTTCTTGGTTGTTTAAATTATGTTATTGATTTTTATCCTAATCTAAATTGCATGATTAAACCATTGCATGATAGATTACGTAAAAATACTAATCCTTGGACGGCAACGCATACTCAATTAGTTCAAAAGATAAAATTTTTAGTAAAAGAAATACCTTATTTATATATTCCTAATCCTACAGCATTTAAAATTGTTGAAACTGATGCTTCGGATATAGGATATGGTGGTATTTTAAAGCAACAACTTTATGGTAAAGAGCGTATAATCCAATACACTTCAGGTCATTGGACCCCCACTCAACTTAACTACTCCACTATTAAAATAGAAATTTTGAGTATAGTAATATGTATAAATAAATTTCAGTCTGATTTATTAAACCAAAAATTTTTATTACGTATTGATTGTCAATCTGCTAAAGATGTTTTACAAAAAGATGTTAAAAATCTTGCCTCTAAACAAATTTTTGCACGATGGCAAGCATTATTAAGTATTTTTGATTTTGATATTGAATTTATTCCTGGTAATAAAAACAATATCCCAGACTTTCTTACTCGTGAATTCTTACAGAACAATGGGCAAGAAAAAGGATAAGGGAAAAGCCATTAAAGAAGAATCAGACTCACCCACTAAAGCTCTTTCTGAGCATTCTGAAGATCTCACTAAAACCCCAGCCTTAAACACTAAAACCTCTAAAGATCTTCAAAAATGGATTGAACAACTTAGTCAATCTCCTGAAGTTTTAAAGGCGTTGCAAGGTATAGCATCTTCTTCCACAGAGGATGCAGGTATGTCTTCTAAACTTAAAACGATCGTACCCGTTCATGGTACAGCTAGTCTGTCTCAAACGGTAGACAGTAAAGACTTATCAAATCCGTTGATGGTTGTGGATTTGCCAAAAATCCAGTATACTCCTCAAAGTATACATAAATGGTTTGTTAAAAATATTTTTGATTATGAAATTGAGATCGAGGATGGGTATAATAATATTAATCCTTGGTCAATTTTAAAACATTATTACCCTGAGAATTGGTATTTTACTCCAAATGATCTTTCAAAACCTCAGGAATATTATCATAATATCTTACTTGATACTGACTCTATAAAAATTAAGCATAATTTTGATCCTAAAAATAAATCTATTATTTTGTATTCTTCCATAAAAATCCAAAGAGTAATTCATCCTAAAGATTGGCCTGCTCCATCCCTTTATACTCCAGTAAAATTCAAAGTTTTATATAAGCATGTGCATAGTACTACTTATAATTATTTTGACTATAAAGAAGCATGGGAAAAAGTTTTTTATATTCAAAATCCCACTGCTACTCATTCGTGGTTAATTTATTTTGATCAGTCTTTTCGTACTGATTTAAAGATTCCCAACTGGTTTAAAAAATGGTGGCAAACAAGAGGTTTATCCAATGATATTCTCCCTTCTCCTATCATCTCTTTATATCAGTATTTTAAAGCCCATTATAAACCTAGACCTGAAGATGCCCATATTCCATCTTTAATGTACTATTGTATGGCCTTCTTTACGCCCTGGGTATATCAATGGTATTTGGACACTCAGTATGCCATAGGAACTCAAATTCCTATGTTAGTAAAGAAACACAAGATTAAATCGTGGGGATCTTTCAAGAACTCTACTACTGAACTTAAAATCAGTCAATGGATCCGTAACAAATTATCCAGTCCATCTAAACCAGCTTTAACCTATGCCAATACATTAGCAATTCAAGATAACCCTCAATTTGGAATCCAGAAAGCCCAATGTTAGGCAAGGTTAGCTGCCGCCAAAACTCCTGAAGAGTATAAATTAATCTGTCAAGAAATGTTTGAACAACTTTCAACCAGTACAGATAGTCCAGTAAATCACTCTAGCAATAAACCTCACACGACATCATCCAGTAAAGCTTCATCCAAGCACAGTGGTAAAAGTAAACCAAAACGATGGGCATCCTTATCATCTTCTTCTTCCTCTTGTGAAGATAGTGATAGTGATGAAGACTGTAACACCCCTTCCCGGTCCACCCGTTAACCCGAATGAACCGAGTCGAGATGCTACAACACTGGTTGACTGTATGATTAGACATGCTGATATCATAATACTGAATATTTATATACATTATACAAGTGTTCAAAATGAGATGGGCCCAACTGTGTGCCCTGTACATGCCATGAAAGAATAATAAAAGATACATATCAAAATAGGGAGCTACCCTGAAGACCGTGTCTTCTACAGATGAACTGCTGCAGTTGTACGCTGTCGCTCTATAGACCAGTCTCAAAACCTGCGAGTTAAACAGGTAACTCGCTGAGCTATTACAGCTCAGTGGATATCTCAATATAGAAAGACATAATTAAGCACACATATATGCAGAAAGAATTATGTAAGTACATATAATCACACATAACATACGGCTTTCATTTCACCTTGATGATCTTTCTTACTGTTTATTTTACTGTCTGATTCATGCAATAGCAAGTTAAAATATCTGTATGGCTCCATAAGGTTATAGTGAAACCGAAGTGATAAGATAAACTGTATGAAACTGGATGAAACTGTATGCTATAGGCCCCGAACCGGATTCGCCTATGCCAATATTGTCCGTTTTGGTGCCCCTAACCGGATTTGCACCGCACGGTTTAATCATATCCACTCAACGGCCTGTAGCCGGAGTTCCAAACTGTATAGGGCGCAGATCTGCTATTCTATGTCGCGACATAGCCTTATCTACATGGTTTCTACCTAACCTCAATGGAGCTTAAGATTAGCATGTCAACAATGTAACACAATAGCACATAAATGGTTTCACAACGTCATAGTTCATCATATTGATTTGATTTCACACCATATAAATGCTTACATGTTGTTTTAATCCATGTTCTTATATTATATTTTTGTTTTACAATGATTGGATGCATGCATGTTGAGCAAAGGAATGTAATTGTATAGAAAATGAAGTACAAAATGCATGAAAACACAAGTCGCGAGCGCGCAGGGAAAAGTCGCGAGCGCGAGATGCTTCCCAGGGAGAAGTCGCGAGCGCGTCTTCAAACCTCGCGAGCGTGAGAAGTGCAATCGAGAGTCAAAGAGGTTTCTGGCTCAAGTCGCGACCGCGCAGCACAAGTCGCGAGCGCGAGATGAAGTCGCGAGCGCGCTTGTGGAGTTCGCGAGCGCGAAATGCGCAAACTGAGAGTCAGAGAGCTTCTGGCCGAAGTCGCGACCGCGCATGTGAAAGTCGCGAGCGCGAGATGTGCCATTTGAGAGTCAAAGAGTTTTTGGCCAAAGTCGCGACCGCGCATGTGAAAGTCGCGAGCGCGACTTGCTTTCCAGACCGCGCGGGCGCGCGACGTGTTTCCAGATTGTGCAGTCTGTGTTCTTTTGGCCATAACTCTCAATATACAACTTCAAATTGAGTGATTCAAAAGCCCACGTAAAGATAACACATAGAGGAACAAATAACTCTTCTATGACAATTCCTAGTTCCATCATTTACTGGGGTCAAAATCAAGATGAAGTTGCTGGTAAAATTTCCAGCAAACTCTGGTTCATAAACTCATTCCATCCCCTGTTTTCACATCATTTTCAATCCTCTCACTCCACAATAAGCAACATATGATCTCATGAGCAACACTCCACACAATGTTTCATGCAAAGAACATGGGAAATAACAAGAGATATCAAACCTGTCTTGCCACAAAGCTGGGGCTCTGTTTTAGCTTCTCTTTTCTGCACCTTTTGAACTTTCTTCTCCTATACACAAGAATTCTCATAACTCATCTCCAATATAACTCAATTAAAGAGTGAATAACATATAACTTCAAGGAATTCTACTTACTTGGAGTGGACTTACTGCGTAACTTGCATGAAAAGTGCAAGGAAATGGAAGGGAAACGTAAGAAGAAAATGAAAAACGTGAAAATAGGAAAGTGAAAATGATAGGAACGGGTAGACTCTAGAAGAAGTGATTTGGCTGTGTAAACTCTCTAATTGGTACCTCAAGTATACAAAGGCTACAACTTACTACCCAAGCTATATGTTTGGAGGCAAACAAGTCCTAAACTTTCCATGCAAATAAGTCAACTTATCATCCATTCTACCCCAACCAGGTTTGGTTCAACCCGACTCAACTCAAGAGGATGTTACAGTTCTCCCCTTCTAAATAAAAACTTCGTCCCGAAGTTTACCTGTTGTAAACAAATGCGGATATTGTTGTCGCATGGTTTCTTCTGATTCCCAAGTTGCTTCTTCTGTCTTATGATTCCTCCAAAGAACTTTCACCAATGCTATTTTCTTGTTCCGCAATTCTTTAGTTTCTTTGGCTAGGATCTGAACTGGTTCTTCTTCATATGTGAGATCCGGCTGAATTTCAATCTCGTCTGCTGATAACACATGTGAGGGGTCTGATCTGTATCTTCTCAACATGGATACATGAAATACATTATGGATTCGATCTAAGGTTGGAGGTAATGCTAGGCGATAGGCTAATGGTCCTACGCGTTCAACAATCTCGTATGGACCAATGAACCTAGGACTTAGCTTACCCTTTTGTCCAAACCTTAGGATCTTCTTCCATGGTGAAACCTTCAAAAATACTTTATCCCCAACTGAATACTCAATGTCTTTTCTCTTTAAATCCGCATAGGATTTCTGTCGATCACTTGCTTCCTTCAGCCGTCTTCTGATGATTTCTACTTTCTCTTCTGTGTCTCTCACCAAATCTGGACCCAAAATCTTCTTCTCACTAAGTTCTGTCCAACATACAGGTGTTCTGCATCTTCTACCATACAATGCTTCATAGGGTGCCATCTTGATGCTTGCTTAATAGCTGTTGTTGTAGGCAAACTCCATGAGAGATACATATTTGTCCCAACTGCCTTCAAATTCAATAACACATGATCTCAACATGTCTTCCAGGATTTGAATCACTCTCTCTGATTGCCCATCTGTCTGCGGATGAAATGCAGTGCTGAAATGCAGTTTCGTTCCTAATGCCTCTTGAAGTTTACCCCAGAACTTCGATGTAAACCTTGGATCACGATCAGAGATAATGGATGATGGAACTCCATGTAGTCGAACTATCTCACTAACATAAATTTCTGCTAACTTGTCCAGAGAATAGTCCGTCTTAACTGGTAGGAAATGAGCAGACTTGGTTAATCTGTCCACAATTACCCATACTGCATCATGCTTCCGCTGTGTCTGAGGTAAGCCAGTAACAAAGTCCATCGTGATCTGATCCCATTTCCATGTTGGCACTATTATGGGATGAAGTAACCCGGATGGCAGTTGATGTTCTGCTTTTACTTGTTGACATGTTAAACATCTTGTTACAACATCTCCGATGTCTCTCTTCATGCCTGGCCACCAGTAGCCTTTCTTCAAATCTTGATACATCTTGGTGCTACCTGGATGCATTGTATATGGACTGTTATGAGCTTCATGCAGAATCTTTTGTCTGACCTCCCCTGTCTGTGGTACAACAATTCTATCTGCATAAAACAAAACTCCATTGCTATCCAATCTAAATTTCCCACCATGATCTGCCTGGACTTGTTTAACCCATAGGGCTATTTGTGCATCTTTCTTCTGTGCTTCTGCAACTTCCTGAAGCCAAGATGGTTGTACTTGCATCTGTGCGAGAATAGCTCCTTGCTGTTGTAACTCCATACTAATTCTCATTAAGCTCAAAGCATACAAGGATTTCCGGCTAAGGGCATCCGCTACCACATTAGCCTTGCCCGGATGATAATTAATGACATAATCATAATTAGCCAGAATCTGCATCCACTTCCGTTGTCTTGAATTCAAGTCCTTCTGTGTTGGTAAGTACTTTAAACTCTGATGATCTGTGTAAATGTAACACTTTTCACCATACAGATAATGCCGCCATACTTTGAATGCTAGAACAATGGCTGCCAGTTCTAAATCATGGGTTGGATAATTCAACTCATGTGGTTTCAATTGTCTGGAGACATAGGCGACCACTTTCTTATCTTGCATGAGTACACATCCCAACCTAGTATGAGAGGCATCACTGTAAATCTCAAAGTCTTTACCTGACACTGGCTGAGTTAACACTGGTGCTTCAGTCAACTTTCTCTTCAAAGTGTCAAAACTCTGCTGACATCTAGCATCCCATTGAAATACAACCTCTTTTTTCAATAGTCTTGTTAAAGGTGATGCAATGATGGAGAATCCTTTTACAAACCTTCTGTAATAACCGGTTAAACCCAGAAAACTTCGAACTTCTGTGACATTTCTGGGTGGTCTCCAATCAACAATAGCTTCAATCTTCTTAGGATCCACTCTGATACCCTCCGATGACACCACATGTCCTAAGAAAGAAACTTCTTCTAGCCAAAACTCACACTTACTGAGCTTAGCATACAGCTGTTTATCTCTCAATGTCTGAAGTACAATCCGTAAATGCTTATCATGTTCTGCCCTGTCTCTGGAGTAGACCAAAATGTCATCTATAAACACCACCACAAACTGATCCAGGTATGAATGAAATACGCGGTTCATGAGATCCATGAAAACCGCTGGTGCATTTGTGAGCCCGAATGGCATGACTAAAAATTCATAGTGACCATATCGGGTCCTGAATGCAGTCTTAGCGATATCTTCTTCCTTTATCCGCACCTGATGGTATCCCGACCTGAGGTCGATTTTAGAAAACATACCTGCACCCTTTAATTGATCAAACAAATCATCAATGCGAGGCAATGGATACTTATTCTTGATTGTCAGTTTGTTCAGTTGTCTGTAGTCTATGCACAATCTGAATGATCCATCTTTCTTCTTTACAAATAATACCGGTGCTCCCCAAGGTGATACACTGGGTCTGATAAAGCCTTTATCCAATAACTCCTGCAGTTGAATCTTTAACTCTTTTAACTCTGCTGGTGCCATTCTGTAAGGTGCAATAGATACTGGTGCTGCTCCAGGATAGACATCTATGGTAAACTCCACTTCCCTCCTTGGTGGTAACCCTGGTAACTCATCTGGAAATATATCTGGATAATCACACACTGTTGGTATGTCTTCCACTTTCGACTTTTCTTTCTCTGCGTGTAATGCACATACCAAGTATGCTTCACAACCCTTCTGAATTAATCTCTTTGCTGTTATGGCTGATATCACATTACTCAAAAAATCTCGCCGCTTCCCAACTACTGTAATCTCTTCCCCTGCTGGTGTATATAATGTCACCCTTTTCTTTGCACAATCAACTAGAGCATTATGTCTAGATAGCCAATCCATACCCAAAATAACATCAAATTCTCTAAATGGCAACTCCATAAGATCTCCTGGAAATTCCTTTCCATGAATAACAATTGGACAGTCTTTGATCACTGTATGAGTTGTTACTACATCTCCTAATGGATTGGTAACCAACATACCCTGACCCACATGTGCAACCGCTAACCCTTTAACCCAGGGTGTAGGCACACTAATGTATGAATGAGATGAGCCAGGATCAATTAAAGCATAAACTCCATGATCACATAAAGAAAACTCACCAACTATGACATCTGGAGCTTCCTCATCTTCTCTGGCTCGCATGGCATAAACCCTGGCTGGACCCCTGGTCTCAGGCCTGTCCACAGTCTCTGACTGCTGTCTCTGCACTCCGGAGGTCTCGCCTCGACCTCGGCCTGCTATGAACGGTGTAGGAACTCTTGCCCTTTTAGGACAATCCTTCTTCTGATGGTCTGAGGCTCCGCATGTCCAACATTTACCTGTCACCAACCAACAATCTCCACCATGTCGTCTGCCACAATGCTCACAAGGTGACGAAGTATAACCGGCTGACTCTGCACCTCTACCAGTGCCTCTACCAGAACCTCTGCCTGAACCTCGACTCCCACTGGTAGAACTAGCCACCACTGATGCTGCTGGCATATTAGTGCCCCTGACTAAGCCTTGACTAAAAGGAGGCCTAGAACCAGATGAACTACTTGCACCTCTGAATTTCTTGCTCTCCGACTGATGTGTACTGGGTGCACTCTGAGTCTGGTCTCTTCTCTGCTGAGACCGCTGGCGTCTAGAACGCTGATTGGCCTGTATTCGCTCTATCTCTTGAGCTGCCTCTACCAAGGCTGAGAATTCTCTGAATCTGGAAGCTACCACTCCCATCTGAATCTCATCATTCAAGCCTTCTTGGAACTTTTTACACCTTTCGGCTTCTGTAGCCACTATCTGTTTACCATACCTGCTTAGTCTAGTAAATTCTCTTTCATATTCAGTTACAGACATTCTATTCTGTCGCAGGTATAAGAACTCCTTCCTTCTCGCATCTAGGTAAGCCTCGGTGATGAACTTCTTCTTGAATTCATCCAAGAAGAATTGCCAAGTCCGCTGATCTGCTGTTACTCTCTGTTGCACAGTGGTCCACCATGTATATGCCTCTTCTATCAGCAATGAAGTGGCACAAACCAACTTGTCTTCTGCTGTACACTGCAATTGTTCCAGAACTCTCGCTGTCCCATCTAGCCAGTACTCAGCTACTTCGGGACTATCATCTTTGCTCGCTTTGAATTCCTTTGCACCATATTTTCTAAGCTTCTCCAGTGGGGGCTTTCTGTCTCTTTCTATTATGACTGGTGCTTGAGGTATCACTCCTGCAATCTGTCTGAAAGTATCTGCAAGTTGTTTTAACAGCACCTCTTGACCTAGTGCTCTTGAAGCCTCACCCTCCACTGTTCTAGCTTGACCTGGTGCTGTTGGAGCCTCACCCTCCACTGCTCTGGAGGCGTGTGACTCACTTTCACCTTCCTGAGACATCCTCCTAAAATAATAACAACTGCTTAGTTCATCAGGGTAGTCATGGCATGTACATATACTGACTTATGCATTCAAGCCCGGGGAAATTAAACCGAGGGCTCTGATACCAAAATTTGTAACACCCCTTCCCGGTCCACCCGTTAACCCGAATGAACCGAGTCGAGATGCTACAACACTGGTTGACTGTATGATTAGACATGCTGATATCATAATACTGAATATTTATATACATTATACAAGTGTTCAAAATGAGATGGGCCCAACTGTGTGCCCTGTACATGCCATGAAAGAATAATAAAAGATACATATCAAAATAGGGAGCTACCCTGAAGACCGTGTCTTCTATAGATGAACTGCTGCAGTTGTACGCTGTCGCTCTATAGACCAGTCTCAAAACCTGCGAGTTAAACAGGTAACTCGCTGAGCTATTACAGCTCAGTGGATATCTCAATATAGAAAGACATAATTAAGCACACATATATGCAGAAAGAATTATGTAAGTACATATAATCACACATAACATACGGCTTTCATTTCACCTTGATGATCTTTCTTACTGTTTATTTTACTGTCTGATTCATGCAATAGCAAGTTAAAATATCTGTATGGCTCCATAAGGTTATAGTGAAACCGAAGTGATAAGATAAACTGTATGAAACTGGATGAAACTGTATGCTATAGGCCCCGAACCGGATTCGCCTATGCCAATATTGTCCGTTTTGGTGCCCCTAACCGGATTTGCACCGCACGGTTTAATCATATCCACTCAACGGCCTGTAGCCGGAGTTCCAAACTGTATGGGGCGCAGATCTGCTATTCTATGTCGCGACATAGCCTTATCTACATGGTTTCTACCTAACCTCAATGGAGCTTAAGATTAGCATGTCAACAATGTAACACAATAGCACATAAATGGTTTCACAACGTCATAGTTCATCATATTGATTTGATTTCACACCATATAAATGCTTACATGTTGTTTTAATCCATGTTCTTATATTATATTTTTGTTTTACAATGATTGGATGCATGCATGTTGAGCAAAGGAATGTAATTGTATAGAAAATGAAGTCCAAAATGCATGAAAACACAAGTCGCGAGCGCGAGATGCTTCCCAGGGAGAAGTCGCGAGCGCGTCTTCAAACTTCGCGAGCGCGAGAAGTGCAATCGAGAGTCAAAGAGGTTTCTGGCTCAAGTCGCGACCGCGCAGCACAAGTCGCGAGCGCGAGATGAAGTCGCGAGCGCGCTTGTGGAGTTCGCGAGCGCGAAATGCGCAAACTGAGAGTCAGAGAGCTTCTGGCCGAAGTCGCGACCGCGCATGTGAAAGTCGCGAGCGCGAGATGTGCCATTTGAGAGTCAGAGAGTTTTTGGCCAAAGTCGCGACCGCGCATGTGAAAGTCGCGAGCGCGACTTGCTTTCCAGACCGCGCGGGCGCGCGACGTGTTTCCAGATTGTGCAGTCTGTGTTCTTTTGGCCATAACTCTCAATATACAACTTCAAATTGAGTGATTCAAAAGCCCACGTAAAGATAACACATAGAGGAACAAATAACTCTTCTATGACAATTCCTAGTTCCATCATTTACTGGGGTCAAAATCAAGATGAAGTTGCTGGTAAAATTTCCAGCAAACTCTGGTTCATAAACTCATTCCATCCCCTGTTTTCACATCATTTTCAATCCTCTCACTCCACAATAAGCAACATATGATCTCATGAGCAACACTCCACACAATGTTTCATGCAAAGAACATGGGAAATAACAAGAGATATCAAACCTGTCTTGCCACAAAGCTGGGGCTCTGTTTTAGCTTCTCTTTTCTGCACCTTTTGAACTTTCTTCTCCTATACACAAGAATTCTCATAACTCATCTCCAATATAACTCAATTAAAGAGTGAATAACATATAACTTCAAGGAATTCTACTTACTTGGAGTGGACTTACTGCGTAACTTGCATGAAAAGTGCAAGGAAATGGAAGGGAAACGTAAGAAGAAAATGAAAAACGTGAAAATAGGAAAGTGAAAATGATAGGAACGGGTAGACTCTAGAAGAAGTGATTTGGCTGTGTAAACTCTCTAATTGGTACCTCAAGTATACAAAGGCTACAACTTACTACCCAAGCTATATGTTTGGAGGCAAACAAGTCCTAAACTTTCCATGCAAATAAGTCCACTTATCATCCATTCTACCCCAACCAGGTTTGGTTCAACCCGACTCAACTCAAGAGGATGTTACAGTTCTCCCCTTCTAAATAAAAACTTCGTCTCGAAGTTTACCTGTTGTAAACAAATGCGGATATTGTTGTCGCATGGTTTCTTCTGATTCCCAAGTTGCTTCTTCTGTCTTATGATTCCTCCAAAGAACTTTCACCAATGCTATTTTCTTGTTCCGCAATTCTTTAGTTTCTTTGGCTAGGATCTGAACTGGTTCTTCTTCATACGTGAGATCCGGCTGAATTTCAATCTCGTCTGCTGATAACACATGTGAGGGGTCTGATCTATATCTTCTCAACATGGATACATGAAATACATTATGGATTCGATCTAAGGTTGGAGGTAATGCTAGGCGATAGGCTAATGGTCCTACGCGTTCAACAATCTCGTATGGACCAATGAACCTAGGACTTAGCTTACCCTTTTGTCCAAACCTTAGGATCTTCTTCCATGGTGAAACCTTCAAAAATACTTTATCCCCAACTGAATACTCAATGTCTTTTCTCTTTAAATCCGCATAGGATTTCTGTCGATCACTTGCTTCCTTCAGCCGTCTTCTGATGATTTCTACTTTCTCTTCTGTGTCTCTCACCAAATCTGGACCCAAAATCTTCTTCTCACTAAGTTCTGTCCAACATACAGGTGTTCTGCATCTTCTACCATACAATGCTTCATAGGGTGCCATCTTGATGCTTGCTTGATAGCTGTTGTTGTAGGCAAACTCCATGAGAGATACATATTTGTCCCAACTGCCTTCAAATTCAATAACACATGATCTCAACATGTCTTCCAGGATTTGAATCACTCTCTCTGATTGCCCATCTGTCTGCGGATGAAATGCAGTGCTGAAATGCAGTTTCGTTCCTAATGCCTCTTGAAGTTTACCCCAGAACTTCGATGTAAACCTTGGATCACGATCAGAGATAATGGATGATGGAACTCCATGTAGTCGAACTATCTCACTAACATAAATTTCTGCTAACTTGTCCAGAGAATAGTCCGTCTTAACTGGTAGGAAATGAGCAGACTTGGTTAATCTGTCCACAATTACCCATACTGCATCATGCTTCCGCTGTGTCTGAGGTAAGCCAGTAACAAAGTCCATCGTGATCTGATCCCATTTCCATGTTGGCACTATTATGGGATGAAGTAACCCGGATGGCAGTTGATGTTCTGCTTTTACTTGTTGACATGTTAAACATCTTGTTACAACATCTCCGATGTCTCTCTTCATGCCTGGCCACCAGTAGCCTTTCTTCAAATCTTGATACATCTTGGTGCTACCTGGATGCATTGTATATGGACTGTTATGAGCTTCATGCAGAATCTTTTGTCTGACCTCCCCTGTCTGTGGTACAACAATTCTATCTGCATAAAACAAAACTCCATTGCTATCCAATCTAAATTTCCCACCATGATCTGCCTGGACTTGTTTAACCCATAGGGCTATTTGTGCATCTTTCTTCTGTGCTTCTGCAACTTCCTGAAGCCAAGATGGTTGTACTTGCATCTGTGCGAGAATAGCTCCTTGCTGTTGTAACTCCATACTAATTCTCATTAAGCTCAAAGCATACAAGGATTTCCGGCTAAGGGCATCCGCTACCACATTAGCCTTGCCCGGATGATAATTAATGACATAATCATAATTAGCCAGAATCTGCATCCACTTCCGTTGTCTTGAATTCAAGTCCTTCTGTGTTGGTAAGTACTTTAAACTCTGATGATCTGTGTAAATGTAACACTTTTCACCATACAGATAATGCCGCCATACTTTGAATGCTAGAACAATGGCTGCCAGTTCTAAATCATGGGTTGGATAATTCAACTCATGTGGTTTCAATTGTCTGGAGACATAGGCGACCACTTTCTTATCTTGCATGAGTACACATCCCAACCTAGTATGAGAGGCATCACTGTAAATCTCAAAGTCTTTACCTGACACTGGCTGAGTTAACACTGGTGCTTCAGTCAACTTTCTCTTCAAAGTGTCAAAACTCTGCTGACATCTAGCATCCCATTGAAATACAACCTCTTTTTTCAATAGTCTTGTTAAAGGTGATGCAATGATGGAGAATCCTTTTACAAACCTTCTGTAATAACCGGTTAAACCCAGAAAACTTCGAACTTCTGTGACATTTCTGGGTGGTCTCCAATCAACAATAGCTTCAATCTTCTTAGGATCCACTCTGATACCCTCCGATGACACCACATGTCCTAAGAAAGAAACTTCTTCTAGCCAAAACTCACACTTACTGAGCTTAGCATACAGCTGTTTATCTCTCAATGTCTGAAGTACAATCCGTAAATGCTTATCATGTTCTGCCCTGTCTCTGGAGTAGACCAAAATGTCATCTATAAACACCACCACAAACTGATCCAGGTATGAATGAAATACGCGGTTCATGAGATCCATGAAAACCGCTGGTGCATTTGTGAGCCCGAATGGCATGACTAAAAATTCATAGTGACCATATCGGGTCCTGAATGCAGTCTTAGCGATATCTTCTTCCTTTATCCGCACCTGATGGTATCCCGACCTGAGGTCGATTTTAGAAAACATACCTGCACCCTTTAATTGATCAAACAAATCATCAATGCGAGGCAATGGATACTTATTCTTGATTGTCAGTTTGTTCAGTTGTCTGTAGTCTATGCACAATCTGAATGATCCATCTTTCTTCTTTACAAATAATACCGGTGCTCCCCAAGGTGATACACTGGGTCTGATAAAGCCTTTATCCAATAACTCCTGCAGTTGAATCTTTAACTCTTTTAACTCTGCTGGTGCCATTCTGTAAGGTGCAATAGATACTGGTGCTGCTCCAGGATAGACATCTATGGTAAACTCCACTTCCCTCCTTGGTGGTAACCCTGGTAACTCATCTGGAAATATATCTGGATAATCACACACTGTTGGTATGTCTTCCACTTTCGACTTTTCTTTCTCTGCGTGTAATGCACATACCAAGTATGCTTCACAACCCTTCTGAATTAATCTCTTTGCTGTTATGGCTGATATCACATTACTCAAAAAATCTCGCCGCTTCCCAACTACTGTAATCTCTTCCCCTACTGGTGTATATAATGTCACCCTTTTCTTTGCACAATCAACTAGAGCATTATGTCTAGATAGCCAATCCATACCCAAAATAACATCAAATTCTCTAAATGGCAACTCCATAAGATCTCCTGGAAATTCCTTTCCATGAATAACAATTGGACAGTCTTTGATCACTGTATGAGTTGTTACTACATCTCCTAATGGATTGGTAACCAACATACCCTGACCCACATGTGCAACCGCTAACCCTTTAACCCAGGGTGTAGGCACACTAATGTATGAATGAGATGAGCCAGGATCAATTAAAGCATAAACTCCATGATCACATAAAGAAAACTCACCAACTATGACATCTGGAGCTTCCTCATCTTCTCTGGCTCGCATGGCATAAACCCTGGCTGGACCCCTGGTCTCAGGCCTGTCCACAGTCTCTGACTGCTGTCTCTGCACTCCGGAGGTCTCGCCTCGACCTCGGCCTGCTATGAACGGTGTAGGAACTCTTGCCCTTTTAGGACAATCCTTCTTCTGATGGTCTGAGGCTCCGCATGTCCAACATTTACCTGTCACCAACCAACAATCTCCACCATGTCGTCTGCCACAATGCTCACAAGGTGACGAAGTATAACCGGCTGACTCTGCACCTCTACCAGTGCCTCTACCAGAACCTTTGCCTGAACCTCGACTCCCACTGGTAGAACTAGCCACCACTGATGCTGCTGGCATATTAGTGCCCCTGACTAAGCCTTGACTAAAAGGAGGCCTAGAACCAGATGAACTACTTGCACCTCTGAATTTCTTGCTCTCCGGCTGATGTGTACTGGGTGCACTCTGAGTCTGGTCTCTTCTCTGCTGAGACCGCTGGCGTCTAGAACGCTGATTGGCCTGTATTCGCTCTATCTCTTGAGCTGCCTCTACCAAGGCTGAGAATTCTCTGAATCTGGAAGCTACCACTCCCATCTGAATCTCATCATTCAAGCCTTCTTGGAACTTTTTACACCTTTCGGCTTCTGTAGCCACTATCTGTTTACCATACCTGCTTAGTCTAGTAAATTCTCTTTCATATTCAGTTACAGACATTCTATTCTGTCGCAGGTATAAGAACTCCTTCCTTCTCGCATCTAGGTAAGCCTCGGTGATGAACTTCTTCTTGAATTCATCCAAGAAGAATTGCCAAGTCCGCTGATCTGCTGTTACTCTCTGTTGCACAGTGGTCCACCATGTATATGCCTCTTCTATCAGCAATGAAGTGGCACAAACCAACTTGTCTTCTGCTGTACACTGCAATTGTTCCAGAACTCTCGCTGTCCCATCTAGCCAGTACTCAGCTACTTCGGGACTATCATCTTTGCTCGCTTTGAATTCCTTTGCACCATATTTTCTAAGCTTCTCCAGTGGGGGCTTTCTGTCTCTTTCTATTATGACTGGTGCTTGAGGTATCACTCCTGCAATCTGTCTGAAAGTATCTGCAAGTTGTTTTAACAGCACCTCTTGACCTAGTGCTCTTGAAGCCTCACCCTCCACTGTTCTAGCTTGACCTGGTGCTGCTGGAGCCTCACCCTCCACTGCTCTGGAGGCGTGTGACTCACTTTCACCTTCCTGAGACATCCTCCTAAAATAATAACAACTGCTTAGTTCATCAGGGTAGTCATGGCATGTACATATACTGACTTATGCATTCAAGCCCGGGGAAATTAAACCGAGGGCTCTGATACCAAAATTTGTAACACCCCTTCCCGGTCCACCCGTTAACCCGAATGAACCGAGTCGAGATGCTACAACACTGGTTGACTGTATGATTAGACATGCTGATATCATAATACTGAATATTTATATACATTATACAAGTGTTCAAAATGAGATGGGCCCAACTGTGTGCCCTGTACATGCCATGAAAGAATAATAAAAGATACATATCAAAATAGGGAGCTACCCTGAAGACCGTGTCTTCTACAGATGAACTGCTGCAGTTGTACGCTGTCGCTCTATAGACCAGTCTCAAAACCTGCGAGTTAAACAGGTAACTCGCTGAGCTATTACAGCTCAGTGGATATCTCAATATAGAAAGACATAATTAAGCACACATATATGCAGAAAGAATTATGTAAGTACATATAATCACACATAACATACGGCTTTCATTTCACCTTGATGATCTTTCTTACTGTTTATTTTACTGTCTGATTCATGCAATAGCAAGTTAAAATATCTGTATGGCTCCATAAGGTTATAGTGAAACCGAAGTGATAAGATAAACTGTATGAAACTGGATGAAACTGTATGCTATAGGCCCCGAACCGGATTCGCCTATGCCAATATTGTCCGTTTTGGTGCCCCTAACCGGATTTGCACCGCACGGTTTAATCATATCCACTCAACGGCCTGTAGCCGGAGTTCCAAACTGTATGGGGCGCAGATCTGCTATTCTATGTCGCGACATAGCCTTATCTACATGGTTTCTACCTAACCTCAATGGAGCTTAAGATTAGCATGTCAACAATGTAACACAATAGCACATAAATGGTTTCACAACGTCATAGTTCATCATATTGATTTGATTTCACACCATATAAATGCTTACATGTTGTTTTAATCCATGTTCTTATATTATATTTTTGTTTTACAATGATTGGATGCATGCATGTTGAGCAAAGGAATGTAATTGTATAGAAAATGAAGTCCAAAATGCATGAAAACACAAGTCGCGAGCGCGCAGGGAAAAGTCGCGAGCGCGAGATGCTTCCCAGGGAGAAGTCGCGAGCGCGTCTTCAAACCTCGCGAGCGCGAGAAGTGCAATCGAGAGTCAAAGAGGTTTCTGGCTCAAGTCGCGACCGCGCAGCACAAGTCGCGAGCGCAAGATGAAGTCGCGAGCGCGCTTGTGGAGTTCGCGAGCGCGAAATGCGCAAACTGAGAGTCAGAGAGCTTCTGGCCGAAGTCGCGACCGCACATGTGAAAGTCGCGAGCGCGAGATGTGCCATTTGAGAGTCAGAGAGTTTTTGGCCAAAGTCGCGACCGCGCATGTGAAAGTCGCGAGCGCGACTTGCTTTCCAGACCGCGCGGGCGCGCGACGTGTTTCCAGATTGTGCAGTCTGTGTTCTTTTGGCCATAACTCTCAATATAAAACTTCAAATTGAGTGATTCAAAAGCCCACGTAAAGATAACACATAGAGGAACAAATAACTCTTCTATGACAATTCCTAGTTCCATCATTTACTGGGGTCAAAATCAAGATGAAGTTGCTGGTAAAATTTCCAGCAAACTCTGGTTCATAAACTCATTCCATCCCCTGTTTTCACATCATTTTCAATCCTCTCACTCCACAATAAGCAACATATGATCTCATGAGCAACACTCCACACAATGTTTCATGCAAAGAACATGGGAAATAATAAGAGATATCAAACCTGTCTTGCCACAAAGCTGGGGCTCTGTTTTAGCTTCTCTTTTCTGCACCTTTTGAACTTTCTTCTCCTATACACAAGAATTCTCATAACTCATCTCCAATATAACTCAATTAAAGAGTGAATAACATATAACTTCAAGGAATTCTACTTACTTGGAGTGGACTTACTGCGTAACTTGCATGAAAAGTGCAAGGAAATGGAAGGGAAACGTAAGAAGAAAATGAAAAACGTGAAAATAGGAAAGTGAAAATGATAGGAACGGGTAGACTCTAGAAGAAGTGATTTGGCTGTGTAAACTCTCTAATTGGTACCTCAAGTATACAAAGGCTACAACTTACTACCCAAGCTATATGTTTGGAGGCAAACAAGTCCTAAACTTTCCATGCAAATAAGTCCACTTATCATCCATTCTACCCCAACCAGGTTTGGTTCAACCCGACTCAACTCAAGAGGATGTTACAAAGACACCATTATAAAAATAAAGAGTAAAGCAAGTCCCAAGCAAAAAGATAAAGTCAAAGAAGACAAAGCTAAAGGAAAAAGAAAAGAAAAAATAAAAAGAAAAGCAAAGAAAAAGGACACATCAACTTCTTCCTCCTCATCATGTTCCGACACATTATAAAGAAGGCATCTTCAATAGTAAAAGTCAAGTCACCAAGTCATTATAAAGAAGGCATCTTCAACAGTAAAAGCAAAAGAGTCGGTGCCAGACAAGGAACTGCTCATCAATAGTAAAAGCATATAGTAAAGATTCGCCAATTTTCTTATTTAAAGGGAGCCTCTCCCCTTGTGAAGGCAAGAGTTTAGATAAGTTTTAGTTTTAGTTATCAACCATAATCCCTCTCTCCTTCTTTGATCCTATTTCAAGCTGTAAGCGTTCAAGTTGGAGAAAGTCTAAATCTAAAACTCTTGTAAGTTTTAAATCTTGTATTTATATTTTGTAATTAAATAAAGTTTGTATTTTATTTTAAACTGCTACGAATATAAGTCCGTGTTTACGGCACCTTTCTCTTCTCCCTCCACACTCTGACTTAATTCTGGGGATCCCAGGTTAAGGTTGCAGGAACCCTAAACCCTTGTGTTAAATTGTTGATTAAATTTGTTATAAGTATGCTCTGTGGATGCAGCTTAGTCTGATCTTCCACATCAGAAATATTGTGTTGACTCTGAAGTAAAATTATATTTAATGAATTATATAAGTATTCATATAAACCCAATTAATCATAGTATTTTAGTTCACAGTTATGATTTATCTTTAAATGTTTGTATCTGTATTTATTTAAATCCTAGTAATAATCTTAGTGCTATACATATATATGACTTTGTTTAAAATCAAGTCTTAAAGTCTTTATCTTTGGTTTTGTTTTCAAAGATACGATAAAAAATTAAAAGCATAAGTCTTTAAAGTCATTAGTCATTATTGTTTTCAAAGTCATAAGTCTTTGTTAGGGTCTTTTGTTTTGTTTTGTTTTGTTACGTGTTTTGCTTTTGTTCAAAGTCTTTAGCTTGTTAGTCTTTTAGTTTTTTATTTTTCAAAGTCTTTAGTCTATAGTCTTTTTAGTCTATAGTCTTTTAGTATTAAATTCCGCTTTTGTTTGTTGAGTCTTTTAGTATTAAATTCCGCTTTTGTTTGTTGGTATCAGAGCCATAGATATAGTGCTACGTGGTAGAGATACATATAAAGTCTTCATTTTATGATATATAATAAAAGACTTTCTCCAACTTGAACGCTTACAACTTGAAATAGGATCAAAGAAGGAGAGAGGGATTATGGTTGATAACTAAAACTAAAACTTATCTTAACTCCTGCCTTCACAAGGGGAGAGGCTCCCTTTAAATAAGAAAATTGGCGAATCTTTACTATATGCTTTTACTATTGATGAGCAGTTCCTTGTCTGGCACCGACTCTTTTGCTTTTACTGTTGAAGATGCCTTCTTTATAATGACTTGGTGACTTGACTTTTACTATTGAAGATGCCTTCTTTATAATGTGTCGGAACATGATGAGGAGGAAGAAGTTGATGTGTCCTTTTTCTTTGCTTTTCTTTTTATTTTTTCTTTTCTTTTTCCTTTAGCTTTGTCTTCTTTGACTTTATCTTTTTGCTTGTGACTTGCTTTACTCTTTATTTTTATAATGGTGTCTTCATCACTATCACTATCTTCACAAGAGGAAGAAGAAGATGATAAGGATGCCCATCGTTTTGGTTTACTTTTACCACTGTGCTTGGATGAAGCTTTACTGGATGATGTCGTGTGAGGTTTATTGCTAGAGTGATTTACTGGACTATCTGTACTGGTTGAAAGTTGTTCAAACATTTCTTGACAGATTAATTTATACTCTTCAGGAGTTTTGGCGGCAGCTAACCTTGCCTGACATTGGGCTTTTTGGATTCCAAATTGAGGGTTATCTTGAATTGCTAATGTATTGGCATAGGTTAAAGCTGGTTTAGATGGATTGGATAATTTGTTACGGATCCATTGACTGATTTTAAGTTCAGTAGTAGAGTTCTTGAAAGATCCCCACCATTTAATCTTGTGTTTCTTTACTAACATAGGAATTTGAGTTCCTATGGCATACTGAGTGTCCAAATACCATTGATATACCCAGGGCGTAAAGAAGGCCATACAATAGTACATTAAAGATGGAATATGGGCTTCTTCAGGTCTAGGTTTATAATGGGCTTTAAAATACTGATATAAAGAGATGATAGGGGAAGGGAGAATATCATTGGATAAACCCCTTGTTTGCCACCATTTTTTAAACCAGTTGGGAATCTTTAAATCAGTACGAAAAGACTGATCAAAATAAATTAACCACGAATGAGTAGCAGTGGGATTTTGAATATAAAAAACTTTTTCCCATGCTTCTTTATTGTCAAAATAATTATAAGTAGTACTATGCACATGCTTATATAAAACTTTGAATTTTACTGCAGTATAAAGGGATGGAGCAGGCCAATCTTTAGGATGAATTACTCTTTGGATTTTTATGGAAGAATACAAAATAATAGATTTATTTTTAGGATCAAAATTGTGCTTAATTTTTACAGAGTCAGTATCAAGTAAGATATTATGATAATATTCCTGAGGTTTTGAAAGATCATTTGAAGTAAAATACCAATTCTCAGGGTAATAATGTTTTAAAATTGACCAAGGATTAATATTATTATACCCATCCTCGATCTCAATTTCATAATCAAAAATATTTTTAACAAACCATTTATGTATACTTTGAGGAGTATACTGGATTTTTGGCAAATCCACAGCCATCAACGGATTTGATAAGTCTTTACTGTCTACCGTTTGAGACAGACTAGCCGTACCATGAACGGGTACGATCGTTTTAAGTTTAGAAGACATACCTGCATCCTCTGTGGAAGAAGATGCTATACCTTGCAACGCCTTTAAAACTTCAGGAGATTGACTAAGTTGTTCAATCCATTTTTGAAGATCTTTAGAGGTTTTAGTGTTTAAGGCTGGGGTTTTAGTGAGATCTTCAGAATGCTCAGAAAGAGCTTTAGTGGGTGAGTCTGATTCTTCTTTAATGGCTTTTCCCTTATCCTTTTTCTTGCCCATTGTTCTGTAAGAATTCACGAGTAAGAAAGTCTGGGATATTGTTTTTATTACCAGGAATAAATTCAATATCAAAATCAAAAATACTTAATAATGCTTGCCATCGTGCAAAAATTTGTTTAGAGGCAAGATTTTTAACATCTTTTTGTAAAACATCTTTAGCAGATTGACAATCAATACGTAATAAAAATTTTTGGTTTAATAAATCAGACTGAAATTTATTTATACATATTACTATACTCAAAATTTCTTTTTTAATAGTGGAGTAGTTAAGTTGAGTGGGGGTCCAATGACCTGAAGTGTATTGGATTATACGCTCTTTACCATAAAGTTGTTGCTTTAAAATACCACCATATCCTATATCCGAAGCATCAGTTTCAACAATTTTAAATGCTGTAGGATTAGGAATATATAAATAAGGTATTTCTTTTACTAAAGATTTTATCTTTTGAACTAATTGAGTATGCGTTGCCGTCCAAGGATTAGTATTTTTACGTAATCTATCATGCAATGGTTTAATCATGCAATTTAGATTAGGATAAAAATCAATAACATAATTTAAACAACCAAGAAACCTTTGTAATTGGAGTTTATTAGTAATTTCATCTGGAAATTTTTCCCCAAATACTAAAGTTCTTTCTATGGGTTGAATTTTACCTTGCTCAATATAATGACCCAAAAATCTGATTTTAGTTTTAAACAAGTCCATTTTAGTTTTACTTAAGGCCAAACCATTTTGCCGAATTACCATACAAAATGTTTTTAAGTGTGTGAAATGTTCATGAAGAGTTGTACTAAAAATAAGTACATCATCAATATATACAATACAAAATTTAGAATAAGGATTAAAAATATCATTCATAATCCTCTGAAATTCAGAAGGAGCATTTTTTAGTCCAAAAGGCATTACATTCCATTCATATTGACTAAATGGAACGGTAAATGCAGTTTTATATCTATCCTTAGGATCAATTTGAATCTGCCAGTAACCAGATTTCATATCAAATTTACTGAAAATATTTGCTTTATATAAATTTTTTAGAAGATCTTTTTTATTAGGAATGGGATATCTAATCCATTTTAAAGCCGTATTTAATGGTTTATAATTTATTACTAATCTCGGAACACCACGTTCTATTTCAGCATTTTTATTGACATAAAAAGCTGCACAAGACCATGGGCTTCTAGATTTAGATATTAATTTTTTATTGAGTAAATCTTGAATTTCATTTTTACAATGCTCTATCAATTCAGGACTCATCTGAATTGGTCTAGCTTTAGTTTTAATAGTTTTTTCATCAAAATCTTTTTCATATGGTAAATCTACTATGTGTTGTTTACGATCCCAAAAAGCATGTGGATGATCAGCACATAGTTCTTTTTCCATAAATTCTTTTAATGTTGTGATTTTATTTTGTATTTCTTTAGTCTCTAATTGTTGTTTAATTTTGTTTAAACATATATTATTTCTTGTATCTTTTAATTCTTCTTCTCTAGACTTAATTAAAGAATTGATCTCTAATATTTTAATTGAATGAGCTTTTAAGAGATTTAATTGCTTCTTCTTAGGTTTTTCAGTGAATTCTAATTTAACTGTACTATTTCTTATTTTAAATTTAATACAATCCTCTTTAACTGAATATGGTGTTATTAGGTTGATAAAAGGGGTTCCTAATATAACCATATAATTTATTTGAGGTGATAACAAAAATACTGTGTTTATTTCTAAACCTTGATTTACTATTTGTGCATCTGTTTTACCTATAATTTCTAATTTAGATTTATTTGCAGTACTTAGTTTTTCATTAGTTTTTGACCAATATCTTTTAGGGATTAAATCTGATTTTATATAATTTAAATCTGCACCTGTATCAAATAGTGCAATTGCATCTATCACAAAATCATTTACCTGAATGTTTATTTTTACCAAATATTTTCTTGAAGTTATTTCTTGTAATAAGTTTAGAAAATTACTATCTACATCTTCATCTAATTGATTTATTTCATCTTTATCTGGTTCTGCTTCATCAGAAGAAGAACTAGAAATAAGTTGAGATTCTAATACCTTTATTAGTCTATCATGAAGTTGAAATTGTCATTTTAATTCACTAACTTCCTTCTTTAGATGTCTAACTTCATTTTTTAAATTACTAGTGGAATGTTCTGCTTCTACTATTTTATGCTTATTTTTATTTAATATAGTTGTGAGATCATAAGTATTATGTTGAATTTTAGGAGTTATATCCTCTTTTACTTTCTGGGTTTCGTCAAAACTTTTAATGAGTTTTTGAAGGAGTTTAGCTTTAGTGTCTTGGTCATCTATAGAATTTACTACTTCTAAAAGCGTACTTTGATCTTTAGTTAGCATATTTATAGAATAATCAGATGAACTAGTTGTTGTACCTAATTCATCAATTTGATTTTCACTTTCTATAACCTCAGATGCCGAAGATTCAGAATCCAGATATAATTCGTGGATTTTATTTAACACTTCTTCATCTAAATGTAATTCATTTAACTTTTTATTAAATTTACAAAATTTTGAAGTATGTCCCTTTTTACCACAATTATAACAAGTTAAATCTTTATAAGAGGTTTTATTGGAATTTTTAGCTTGTTGCTTTCTTTTAGACTTCCTATGGGGTTTATATTTTTCTTTAGAATAAAATTTATCTTGACTAGGTGTAGACCTGTATCGTCTTTTATAATATTTATTTTTATACTGTTTTTTAGATTGATGTGTTCGCGAACATTGCCCATCACATTTCTGTGGAGGTTTTAAAGTATAATCAAATTGTTTACAAAATGATCCTAATTCTTTTTTAGTTTTCTGCATTTCATATTTTATTGTTCTTTGAAGTTTTAAGTCATGACAAATTTGCAAACCTTCTTTTTGAATTATACTAATTAATTGACCATAAGTTAATTTACTGTATGGTATAGGTTGACCATATTGTTGTTTAATAGTGTTCCTAACTTTTTCTCCTAAGAAATAAGGTAGTCCAGCCAAAAACTTTTCTTTCCAAAAGCTTTGATTAGAGTCTTCCCTTAACATTAACCTAGTGAGAAAAGTAGTTTTATATTCTTGAAAATTACCTAAGTGTTTACATTTTAAATTACTAAGTAATTCTGCATTTTTATCTTTTAAATGAGATGGATCTCCAATAAAATGAAGTGAAATAGTGAGAATTAAAGATGACACAGCATCCTGAATTACTTCACCATTTTCATCATATATAGGTTCACCTTCATCATTGACTTGAATTGAATTTAAAATTTCTAGTTGTTGTTGTTCAGTGATATGATAGTCCCACCAACCTTTAAGTTGTCCAGTAAATCCAGCAATAAGGATTTCAGCAATAGCTTTATCAGAAATAATGGACTGTGTTTTATAAGCATTTGCAGCCATAGTCATTTGTTGCAAAATATTTAATATATTATATTCACTTAAACCATCTATATTCCATTCATAAATTGTTGAAGCATTATATTTAAATTGAGATATAGTGTTAGGTTTATCAATAATGCCTAAGTCTGGTGCCCTATTTACTATTTCTCGATGATGATTTATAGGATTTAATTCAAATTGTTTAGCATCTTCTGAATCAGGTTCGCTGTCATCAAAATTGGTGTTTTCTTCTATAATGTTTATATTTCTAGAGGCTTCAGTAGTGTTAGGAGCTATAGGTTGATTAGTTGCTGACTGAACCTCAAGTTTACTCAATTGATCTTTTAATTTATTTACAAATTCTTTTTTACTTGATTGAGAAATTTGATAAGGTTTAAACATGTGAGTTTTTACAGTTTCTTTGCCTTTTATGGTTTCTGACACTAAAGGTTTATCTTCTAACATATGTTCTATTCGTTTTAATTGTGAGTTTAAACAAATTAAACTAGCATTACTAAAATTATTTTGTTCAATTACCTTTTTATTTATATCATTATCTTGAGCAATTTTATAAGGTGCACAAATAATTTCATTGTCTTGATATTTTAGTTTACTAATTGTTTTAGGAGGAAAATCACTTTTTAATGTTTGATCATTTACTATCCATTCTGGTCTTTTATCTCTAATAGTTGTTGGGTTTACACTTCTATCAAAATTATTTTCCTTAATTAAATTATACCAATCAAAGAAATTAATTTTAGTTTGATTATTGATTTTATATTCTAAATATTCATATTTTAATTCTTCAAAAGGATAAAGTTTTAGTATCTTTTTCATTTTAAGTAAATTTTTAGTTTTAGATATTTCTTTTATTAAACTTTTCTCAATATCTATTTTACTAAGAACATTTAATTCTCTGTTTATATCACTAATATTTTCAGTGATAGCTGAAGCTGTTGGTGATTCAGGTGAATTAACTAAGGTTGACTGTTGATTTACATAATTATCTACAGGGTTATAAACTGCCTGTGGTATAGAATTACTATAATCCACACCTTTCATTTTTAAATTTGGAATATCAGAAGTAGAAAATCTTGGTTTTACTAATGTCTGAATTATTGGTTTAGGCTCAGTCTCTTTATATTTAGCATAAATAACAGAAGGTATAGATGAAGTAGGTTTATCATTTTCATCTGTAGTTACAAAGGAAGATGACCCTGTATACCTCATACTTTGACTTCTATTAAATTTTAAAGTTACTTTACCATCTTCAAATTGTTCAATTTTTTGCAAATTGACGTTTGGTTTTACTTTATCAATAACTGGAGGAGGTACAACCCCCTCTAAAATCCATTCTTCTGGAAGTGTTATATCCTTCCATTGGATGGTTTTAGGAATTACTGTGTTTGTTTTAGTCAAGTCTGTCTGAAGAAATCTTGTTTCACCAATTTTAGGTTGTAATTTATATTTAGTACCAAAAGCTGAATTCATTGCCTTGTAATGAATTTTATAAATTAAAGCGATAGGAATTGATCCTTGCTTCATTTTATAATTATGAGTTTTAATTTCCAAAACTATACTTTCCAAAATATTTAAATCATTTAATGAGACAGTCATATCAGGATAAACCTCAAAAGAGATCGGTCCTTCACTTAAGCTAGTCTCAACGGATCCTAATAAAGAATCTTGAAAATTTAAAAATCTAGCATCTCTTACTACTGCCAGAATACTAGTATTTAATCCTTCTCTAGTTAAAGGTTTTATTCCCACTTGAATTAATCCTATATGAATATATTTATATTTTTTACTTTTATGATGTTGCAAAGTTTTAGAAGATAAAAGAGTTATTCTTTCAAAGGGTTTACTTAATTGAAAATCTCTTTCTTCGGTTTTAATTACATAATCTGTTTTAAATAAATTAAATTTAGAAACTTTATAAATTTGTTCTTTATCAACTTTAGGAATTTCCCATTCATCAATTGCTTTACTAAAATCTTGCAAAATTAATTGATTTCTATTTATGACCCTTTTAATTTCTGAGTTATCTGAGTCTTCAGATTTATTACTACTAGCCGATCTACATAAGAAAGGATCCATTTTATAATATACGATAAAATTTTTTGACTACCTGGTTATACCCTTCCTGGTTATACCCGTTAGATGCCACTCACATGGGACTTACTCATGGGTTCAGTAGGCGTGGGTTCAGTAGGCAAAGCCAAAACCTTTTATTATATATCATAAAATGAAGACTTTATATGTATCTCTACCACGTAGCACTATATCTAAGGCTCTGATACCAACAAACAAAAGCGGAATTTAATACTAAAAGACTCAACAAACAAAAGCGGAATTTAATACTAAAAGACTATAGACTAAAAAGACTATAGACTAAAGACTTTGAAAAATAAAAAACTAAAAGACTAACAAGCTAAAGACTTTGAACAAAAGCAAAACACGTAACAAAACAAAACAAAACAAAAGACCCTAACAAAGACTTATGACTTTGAAAACAATAATGACTAATGACTTTAAAGACTTATGCTTTTAATTTTTTATCGTATCTTTGAAAACAAAACCAAAGATAAAGACTTTAAGACTTGATTTTAAACAAAGTCATATATATGTATAGCACTAAGATTATTACTAGGATTTAAATAAATACAGATACAAACATTTAAAGATAAATCATAACTGTGAACTAAAATACTATGATTAATTGGGTTTATATGAATACTTATATAATTCATTAAATATAATTTTACTTCAGAGTCAACACAATATTTCTGATGTGGAAGATCAGACTAAGCTGCATCCACAGAGCATACTTATAACAAATTTAATCAACAATTTAACACAAGGGTTTAGGGTTCCTGCAACCTTAACCTGGGATCCCCAGAATTAAGTCAGAGTGTGGAGGGAGAAGAGAAAGGTGCCGTAAACACGGACTTATATTCGTAGCAGTTTAAAATAAAATACAAACTTTATTTAATTACAAAATATAAATACAAGATTTAAAACTTACAAGAGTTTTAGATTTAGACTTTCTCCAACTTGAACGCTTACAGCTTGAAATAGGATCAAAGAAGGAGAGAGGGATTATGGTTGATAACTAAAACTAAAACTTATCTTAACTCCTGCCTTCACAAGGGGAGAGGCTCCCTTTAAATAAGAAAATTGGCGAATCTTTACTATATGCTTTTACTATTGATGAGCAGTTCCTTGTCTGGCACCGACTCTTTTGCTTTTACTGTTGAAGATGCCTTCTTTATAATGACTTGGTGACTTGACTTTTACTATTGAAGATGCCTTCTTTATAATGTGTCGGAACATGATGAGGAGGAAGAAGTTGATGTGTCCTTTTTCTTTGCTTTTCTTTTTATTTTTTCTTTTCTTTTTCCTTTAGCTTTGTCTTCTTTGACTTTATCTTTTTGCTTGTGACTTGCTTTACTCTTTATTTTTATAATGGTGTCTTCATCACTATCACTATCTTCATAAGAGGAAGAAGAAGATGATAAGGATGCCCATCGTTTTGGTTTACTTTTACCACTGTGCTTGGATGAAGCTTTACTGGATGATGTCGTGTGAGGTTTATTGCTAGAGTGATTTACTGGACTATCTGTACTGGTTGAAAGTTGTTCAAACATTTCTTGACAGATTAATTTATACTCTTCAGGAGTTTTGGCGGCAGCTAACCTTGCCTGACATTGGGCTTTCTGGATTCCAAATTGAGGGTTATCTTGAATTGCTAATGTATTGGCATAGGTTAAAGCTGGTTTAGATGGACTGGATAATTTGTTACGGATCCATTGACTGATTTTAAGTTCAGTAGTAGAGTTCTTGAAAGATCCCCACCATTTAATCTTGTGTTTCTTTACTAACATAGGAATTTGAGTTCCTATGGCATACTGAGTGTCCAAATACCATTGATATACCCAGGGCGTAAAGAAGGCCATACAATAGTACATTAAAGATGGAATATGGGCTTCTTCAGGTCTAGGTTTATAATGGGCTTTAAAATACTGATATAAAGAGATGATAGGAGAAGGGAGAATATCATTGGATAAACCCCTTGTTTGCCACCATTTTTTAAACTAGTTGGGAATCTTTAAATCAGTACGAAAAGACTGATCAAAATAAATTAACCACGAATGAGTAGCAGTGGGATTTTGAATATAAAAAACTTTTTCTCATGCTTCTTTATAGTCAAAATAATTATAAGTAGTACTATGCACATGCTTATATAAAACTTTGAATTTTACTGGAGTATAAAGGGATGGAGCAGGCCAATCTTTAGGATGAATTACTCTTTGGATTTTTATGGAAGAATACAAAATAATAGATTTATTTTTAGGATCAAAATTATGCTTAATTTTTACAGAGTCAGTATCAAGTAAGATATTATAATAATATTCCTGAGGTTTTGAAAGATCATTTGGAGTAAAATACCAATTCTCAGGGTAATAATGTTTTAAAATTGACTAAGGATTAATATTATTATACCCATCCTCGATCTCAATTTCATAATCAAAAATATTTTTAACAAACCATTTATGTATACTTTGAGGAGTATACTGGATTTTTGGCAAATCCACAGCCATCAACGGATTTGATAAGTCTTTACTGTCTACCGTTTTGGAAGTCTAAAAGAAAGCAACAAGCTAAAAATTCCAATAAAACCTCTTATAAAGATTTAACTTGTTATAATTGTGGTAAAAAGGGACATACTTCAAAAGTTAGAGTGTAAAAAAATAAAATAAATAAAAATTTTGAGATTAACGCATGGTGCTTAGTTTAAATGCGAAATCTATGCCATGCATTCGTGACATACTTGCGACTGGTTGCTTAATGCCATCAACCTGACTAGAAGGAGAATAGGCGAATGAGTAGTTAGAATGAACGACCATTGTATTAAAGTAGTTTCTCTTTACTTCTATATGATGTTGAAAGAAGTAAGAGCAATAAAGAGCTTGATTCTCAAATTCTTCCCTTTTGTTTCTAGGGCATGATTGTTGATTACAAGACTTTCCTCTCTACCTATATGGTCAGCATTTGCTCATTTGTTTTGAAGATTTTTGACTATTGGTCCTGCCCGGGTATTGGATTCTCTTAGACGGCGATCAGAAGGTCAAATGCTATTTTCCCGATGGTTTCCTTAGACGGATCAATAAAGAAAGACCATGAACAAAAATCCCTAGCGCTTAAATAGGCTCATGCATACATGAAGAAGTTGCATATTTTATCTCTTTCTGAATGTTGCAGGTGATAAAATGGTCGCCTCATCTTTTTCAAAAAAAAAATGTGTGTAAATCTTTTTTGCTTTTGTGGTTTTGGTTGGTTTTCATTTTGTTGTATTGTCTGTCGTCCATTTTGGAATAATGTGGATGGGCATTTATGCCCGTGTTAACAAGGTGGACCGCTCTTGCAAGTAAGTGGGGTACTTCCTTTTTGCGTCTCTGTGGTTTTGTTTTCTTTGTGTAGGAATAAAGCAAAATCCAAAAAAAAGAAAAATCAATTTGGAGTCAGTGTGCGGCTCATATGCTTCAATAATTCCATCTACTCGCCACACAGGGGGCAGATTCATCAAAATCATCAATTACCCTCAGGTAAGTTTTCTTTCAAATACTGCATCAGGAAAAGTATACCTGAAAATTTAAGACTAGAAAATTTAGCAATTGTTGCCAAAATTTAAAAGACTTTTGTTAAATTCAAAGTTGCAACGGATGAAAAAATAAAATTTTCAAGGTTTGCTTAAAAGATAATATTTTTGGTCTTGGGATGGATTCCGGACTGGGGGCAAAAATAAAATCTTTCGCCTTGATGCAAAATTTCTAATTTCAAAGTTCACGATTATTAATGCATGGGGGCATGTGATGCTCCAACATTTAACAAAGGCAAGATTTGTTTGTACACAGAAATTTCTCTTTTCTTCTTGAAAAATTTTTCAGGCCAACCGGTGATGGTTTCTCGAAGCCGTATGGTCCCACCAAGCAGTGATGGTGTATTATGAAGCTGTTTGGATCCTTTTCCTGATTAGTGATGGTGTATTGCGAAGCTGATCAAGACAATCTCCATGACCAACTGGTGATGGTTTCTCGAAGCCATTAGGTCCCACCAAGCAGTGATGGTGTATTACGAAGCTGTTTGGATCTTTTTCTCGATTCGTGATGATGAATTACGAAGCGGATCGAGTCAATCCTTTTCTCGATTCGTGATGATGCATTACGACGCGGATCGAGTCAATTCTTTTCCTGATTAATGATGGTGGATCACGAAGTTGATCAGGACAATCAAGACCCTTCGAGCCAATCAAACCGAGCTTCAGAGGTATCTTCAAAACCAATCAGACCGAGTTTTGGAGATCGTTACCAATCCGACTGGAGCCAACAAAGCCTATTACACTGAGCTTTGGATATGACCAGATTCAAGCCAAGGTTGAAGGCGCGTCAGTAGCCACTTTAACATTAATCGTTTACACAATTAATGATAAAGTGTGGGGCCAAACTGTTGACGCGTGTTTTTATGCCCCCACCTAACCCAATGATGATATGAGGATGTGGAATGAGGGATCATGGTCATCCGGAAGTCTTTAAACCCAAGGATTTTATTTAAACCAATTTAAATGTGTCTGAAGTGCATAAGAGTTGCGTCACGCAGTCGTTAGGTGCGTGACGGTACTGTTGGCTGCATCACGCAGCTCCAATTAAGGTGACGTCACTATGAAAGCCGACATAACGGTTTTTCATTCTGTTTGGAGACGTGGCAACGGTCCAAAAAGTGAGCTGCGTCACGCAACTATCGGGTCCGTCACACAGCCATCAGTTGCGTGACGCAGCTATCCCCTGTTGCCCTACCCATATAAATACTGAGTTTTTTATCTTATTCGGGAAAGAATTTTAGGGCACAAAAACACACACTTGCGGCTGGGTTTTTCTGCAGAAACTCTTCTGAGTTCCCTTGAAGAAAAACAGCCATTAGAGATTAATTAAGTTAAAACGAAAAACATAAAAAAAAAAAGAGAAAAAGAAAAGGAGAAAGAGTTGAGAGTTGAATCCTTCGAGACAAAGGCCTCTGGAACCTTTGAATCTCCATTCTTTAAGGCGTTCAAGCTGTTAACAATCCTCAGTCTGAGGGTTAGGTAATTCCTTAAAACTCTTCTTGGTATTTTTAGCTGTTTATTCATTGTTATCTATTTTATTGGTGTTTTAGTATTGTAATCTTAGTTAAACGGTATTCTGCCCACTATTGGATGTTTTTGGATTGTATTAAAGCATGTTTAAATAAAAGGAAAACGTAAAAAGGGTTGTTTGAAAAATAAATGCGGACTAGAGCAGTTGTGTCACACAGCCAGTAGTTCCGTCACGGATCTGGCAGTTGCGTGACGGAACTGTTCATGTCCAAAACACAGTTGTTTTACCTAGATTAGTTGCGTCACGCAGCTATTAGATCCGTAACAGATCTAGTGGTTGCATGACGGAACTATTTGTATTCATAATTTTATTTTGTTTTATTTACTGTTTAAAATTATATTTTAATTATGGATTTGAAATAAACGATTAGCGAATCTGGAAGTTTTCCTAATTATGAACAGCTGCGTCACGCAGCCATTGATCCGTCACGCAACTGTTCTTCCATAGAACAGCCGCGTGACGCGACTGTTCTAGGGTTCCAGAAGCAATTTTTGTTCGTTTAAACACTTAACGAATTTTGTACAAAAAAAATATAAAATTCAGTTCTTGAAATAAATCTAAAAACAATCAATTGTGGGCAGTTTGCAATTTAGCTAAGTGTAGAACATTAAAGGATAATTATGCATGATCTGGGGCTTTTAGTTTTTTTTTGGGTTTAATATTTTCAGGGTAGAATGTATTCTTTAGGTCCAGTTTGTGGCCCGCCTTTAACCATAAGACAAGAGCGGGTCTTTTGTTTACTTTGATTTAACTGCTTTGGATTGAATGGTTTGAATGGTTGGAATGATTATGAATGCAATGATTGAATTTTTTTGGGACGATTAAATAATTTTTCATATAGGAACTCGGTTCGATTCACTCGGGTTGGTTTTGAATAAATAATTTGGCTTTTCTAAATTTAAATAAATTAGAAATCGTAGGTTAAAAAGAGGCCTGATTTTCCGGGCGTCGGCTTCCAACGGGCGGGCGTACCCAATTCCCTTACCTAGAATCGCCTTGGTGCGCCTAACCAGTCTTTTTTTTTAGAATTTGGCCTTGAATAAAAATTGGGTTTAAAATGAAGTCACTCTTTTAAAATAAAATTGGAAACGGTCCCATTGCCGAAAAAATGGGTGGCGACTCAAAATGTTTTATAAGACCGATTTATCGGCATCGTGTGCAATAAAAGGTTTTGTCCCCGCTTTTCATAATAAAATCACTCTTTCCAGCCAAAACATAAAAGGTTGAACATTTTTCGGATCGCTCGGGGGCGGTGCGAAAACAAGTGATCGTTCCACTATACTGGTTAATCTTTCCTTAAAAGCTTGGATATAAGATCACATACTATAGACAACTTTCCCAGAAAGCTTCTAACTTGCTTTTCTGTCTTAGGCGGCTGCATTTCTTGGATCTCTTAATCTTATCTAGATTGATCTCTATTCCTTTTGGTCCTATTATAAATCCTAGCACTTTCCCAGAAGTCACCTCGAATACACACTTCTTCGGGTTCAGTCGTGGCTTGTATTTAATCACTCTGTCCATAAACTTCTCTAGGGGTGCTGGATGCTCTTTTTGTGTCTTTGTCATGACAATCATATCATCAATATACACTTCTAACTCCTTGTGGATCATGTCATGAAATAATGTAGTTGTCCTTAGATAAGTAGCCCTGGTGTTCTTTAAACCAAACGGCATCACCCAGTAGTGGAAAGTACCAAACTCTGCCACAAATGTTGTCTTGACCTTGTCTTGTAATGCCATAAGAATCTGATTATACCCTACAAACCCATCCATTATAGAGTAACATCCCATCATTACCGCACTAACAATCAAGATATCAATATGAGGGAGAGGAAAATCATCCTTTGGTGATGGTTTGTTCAGATTCTTATAGTCTACACACATTCTGACCCCTCCATCTTTCTTAGGAACTGAGACTATATTTGCCAGCCATTCTAGATAGTGAACCACTTTTAGAAATCTTGTTTCTATCTATTTGGTCACTTCCTCTTTAATCTTCTCGGCCCATTCTACTCTTAACCTCCTTCTCTTCTGTTTCATTAGCTTGGCTTCAGGATATAGAGGAATCGTGTGCTTGGCTATAGACCTGTCTATTCCTGACATATCTTCATAGCTCCATGCAAAGGCTTCCTTTTTGTCCATAAGTAGACTTTGAAATTTTGTGTTTAACTCTAGTGTTAAGTTTGACCCAATTAATAAAATTTGTGGATTTTCTTTTATCCAATATTAAATTCAAGCATGCCTGATGAGTTAATGTCAAATATGTGCATGTGCTTATCTACTTGATGAATGGAACCATCAGGAAAGACATCAAACAAGTAAGCAAAAATTACAGTTCATTTCATTGAAAAGCATGGACAGTTCATTACAATCAGATTCATCCTTAACAGAAATAGTTACATCAAAAGAGGCTTCAGCTTCTTCAAAGCTTTCTTCGATACAGGCCCTTATTGCTTTCAGAACTTATTTAGTAGGGTCTTCTTCCTCTTTATCAGTGCTCGTCTTTCCTTTATTATATTCTTCCTTCTTCTCTTGGGCAGTTTTTCCTTCTTCTTTCTTGTCTTCTTTCTTTCCTTCCTCCTCAGCCGCTTGTGGCCCCTTAACCCCCTCTTCTTTGGGTTCTTTCTCTTCTTCTTTCTTCTCTTTCTTAGATTCTAGCTCCAATTCTTTGGGTTCAATCGCCAAGATGCCAATTAGATATGCAAAGATGTCAAGACCTGTGTATGTTTTTCCCCTTGTGCTCAAATGGCTCTATCGGTAGACACGGAGAGGAATGCTCACTAGAATGGATGAAATGTCTATCCATGTCTAACCAGCCCAATGTTTTCTTCAGCGTGCTTTCAAATTTGTACCCCAAGCCTAAGCGGTCCCTTTGAGTGTGGATTTTTGGAGCTCTAAGATGCCTTGTTGATCCTTTCTAAGTCCTTTCCCTTCTTCATAATTCATCCTCTTCATAATGTTGGAGACATAGGGCATCATATCAGTGCTTAGCACAATAATCTAAAAATCGGTTCATGGGAGGATTACTTGCCTATCCACATTTACCGTAGCTACGCTTCTCTCACTAGTAGCAGGTATGGTGATGACTTCACCATTGAATGGAAACTTGATTTTCTAGTGTAGTGTTGACGACACGCCTCCCAATGAATGGTACTATAGCCACCGCAGTAGTAAGGCAAATGTTGAGGGGATATAAATAACAATGAATTTAATCTCCTTTTCAATTGGCCCCACTTTAATTATAATTCTGAAAATGCCTTCTACCTGTCTCTTAAAGTCATCATATGCTCTAATTACAACATTAGAGGGTTCCAAATTAGATAATTCCATCTTGAAGTTGGACAAAAGGTTCAATGGACACACTTTCAGAGATGAACCATTGTCAATCATTACATTACCGGTGATCCTTCCTCTAACCTTAGCCTTTATAAACAGAGCTTTGGTGTGATTCCTTCCTTCGGGAGGAAGTTCATCATCAAAAAAGATGATAGTGAGGGGATTATGTTGGACTAATCACACAAAATCAGTTGGAGAAATAGATGATGAAACTGGAATCTCCACCATTACTTTTAGTAGAGCTTCTCGCTGTTGTTTTTATGAGACGAGTAGGTCCCACATGCTTACATTTGAATGGGTTCTCTTCATTTGCTTAGTCAGAGCATCGTCTTCCGTTTCTATTTTTGACACACTCGATGAGCTTGCCTTCTCATTTTCTCCTCTAGGCTTGATCATATCCAGCTGATATATCTGACCTATAACACCCACCGCCCAGTCCCGAGGGACCTAACAGTAGATGATACATTTGGTGCCAGAGACACCGTCCTAACCTACATATACATCATATAATCAAGTTCTGAATTAGAAGTGGTTAAGTATTCACAATTTTAGCAAGTGATATTTTGTTATTAAAACATTTGTATTTATTTTATGGAAATAATTTAGGAAGATCCTACAGCAAAACTGCAAGAGTTTCCCTTAAAAACTTTGCTCATAAAAAATGTGAATACTAAAACACTTCCAAATTCAACTCCAAACTCCCATTACTCCAAATTATCAATACAACACTACTACACTTCTATAACTTTTTAACTATATAATTCCTCATTAGCATTTTGATATTCATCAATTAAATGCATTTATTATACACACACACACACATACACACACACACACACATATATATATCAAGTCCTAATGATCTATTCATGCCGACTATCTTAAAAATATTTAATATCAAATCATAAATATGTCTCATGCTTATCTCAAAATATATACACCAAAATAATTTACAATAACATGCTTAAGTCATTAATAAAAAAACATAGTCTCCAAAAATATAATACTTATACGTGTCATAATTCTTAGTTACATAAAACACTAAATCAACTACCAAAATAATCTCTTCGGCTCTAATGCTACTGTTCAGGTCATTAAGCAGCAAACACAGTCTCCAACCTGCGCGTGATAAAATCAACGTACTGAGTATAAAACTCAGTGGTGCTCATAAATCACAAACATACTATGTTGTGATGACAACATACTTAAAACACCAATTTCATAAAATCATTTACAATCATAAAATCATTAAATTTCAACATTCATTATCATTTATAGCATAAGTAATATGAAATAAACTTACACTTAAGACCATCAGTAATTTAGTTCTTTTACACCATAAATCCTTTTACTTAAACATTTATTCACAAATAACATGCTATCATTCTAAAATTATGCACAAACACATCAAACTTCAAAAACTCATTTGATAACATAAACAATTTATTTTAAACTAAGATTTATTAAAATAATGCAATCTCATTAATTAAAGATTTCCTTAAAAATATTTACAAGGGGTCGCATACACTTGGGAGAAAAAGAAGCAGATAAGTTTTCATAGCTTATTCATAATGGCCTTATGTGCCAACTTATCATAACATATAGAGTGCGTCTGCCCTAACATAAGACACCCACATGCCTAGCATATGATCATAGCTTCTTATCATAATGGCACTAAATGTCAAGCATACTCATCTTACATAATAAATCAAATCATGCAACAAATTCGCACCAAGTATATTAGAGCCCCAAATCCTTGTTTTATTTCTTAAGTCATAACATTTCTCATAAAACTTATTTTTCTTTAATCTTCTTGAAATCATAATGGAAACTTAATTTAAACTTAAGCAATTTATGAAAATTCCATACTTAGGCACAATTACTTATCATAGGAAAATTTCTCTTAAACTCATTTTCTTTCAAACTTTTCTTAAAGTCATAATAAGACTTATTATAAATAAAACCTTATCAATTCAATCATATTTCCTTATGCAATTCAAAGCACATATAGTTAAAAACACTCATTTCTCATAAACTTTAGAACATAGGAAAATTATGACATGTATCATACTTATGAAATCTATATATTTATAACATTATATGGAAGGTCCAACATTACATAAATAAATAAAAAAAAATGTAAGCCTTACCACCCTAGGGTGGTTCGGCCTCTTCATGAAAACCAAGGGGAGGAAGTTTTCTTCTTCATTCAAGCATGCTAACATAATTCTTAAGCACCCAAGTATCCATTTAAACCCTCACCATGCATTATCTAAACCAATTCCACATTTTTCCAAATTTTAGCTTACTTAAGTCATTAAAAAGAATATGAAAGACAAAAGATTCAAGGTAGAGATTTCTACCACATTCTAAATACTCATCAAACATCATTTTAAGAGCATAAACCAACAAAGGAAACAAGAAAAACTTAAGCCCCTTTTCCTTGGTAGATTCGGCCTCTCTTGGAAGATGAAGAGGAAAATGTTTTCCACTTTAATCAAACATGTAGTCATGCTTAGAAATCACCCAAAAGCATGTTTATACAACCAAAGTTCAACAATCAAATCATTTCATACAAAATTCCCAAAATTTCACAAAGTAGCATAAACTCACAAAATCAAAAATGAAACAAGGTAAGTGTGTTAATGAACACTAACCTTAAAAAAAAACTTAGCATACTTAAATTAAAAGCTCCTTAAGCTTTAGTCTTGCCTTTGTCTTTGGTAGAAGGCTCTCCACCCTCTACATGTAAGAAAATCAAAATCAAAACAAAGAAAACAAGTAAAAGAAGAAATTGGAGCATGATTAAGCATGTTTATGCTAAAAGAAGAATCTAAACCCAAAAATAATGAACCTAAACATCATAACACTTACTTGGCTCAAGTAGTAACTCTCCAAATTTCTAAAAATTAGTCACCAAAAATCACTTCTCAAGCTTTAATCTCTAGGATTAATTACTTAAATCAAGTTAAATGGAGTGAATTTGGTAGATTTAGCAAGTAGAAAGTGAAGAAAAACAAAGAGAAGAAGAAGGAGAAGTTAACGTTAAAATGGAGAAGAAGAAGAAGAAGAAGAAGAGGAAAGTATTGCTCAAATAATTGAAGTTGACTTTTATAAAGCAACTAAAGGGTGTTTTAGTCTCTTCCCATAATTGGGTGGCTAAGATTAAGTCAACTGTAATCTAATCTAATGGCTAAAATATTCTCCAATTAAATTCCTTATAAATGTTATTTATCTTCACAAAAGTCTCAAATTTATTCCATAAAAATAATTCCTCAAATTTTCTTAATTAATATAACACCATAATTCACTATTCACTAATTATCTAAATTCTCCAAAAATATTCATTACTTACTTTCTACCTATAAAAACCATGCATGCATGCTCCAAAAATAGTAAATAAAATATAAAACATATATAGTAATTTTTTCGGACCAAAATAATACCGATTCCCAGACCGGTGGTACTATTCACAGACCGATAAACTATTATTTCAAACACAGGAAAAATAGGGCGTTGCAGCTCTGCCCCCTTTAAAGAATTTCTTCCTCGAAATTCACCTGAATTAAATAATTGAGGATGCTTTTGTCTCATAATATCTTCACTTTCCCACGTAGCTTCCTCGGTCTTATGGTTTCTCCAAAGAGCCTTTACCAGAGGAATTTTCTTATTCCTTAGTTCCTTGATCTCTCTAGCAAGTATCCTCACTGGTTCTTCCTCATAAGTTAAATCTGACTCTATAGTAAGAGACTCCACTGAAAATGTGATGGGTCGGATCGATACCTCCTCAACATAGATACGTGGAAAACATTATGTATTATATCCAAGTCTGGTAGTAAGCTAGTCTATAGGCTAATGGACCCACACGCTCAATGATCTCGTATGGACCAATGAACTAAGGACTAAGCTTCCCCTTTCTTACAAATCTCAATATCTTCTTCCACAGAGATACCTTAAGAAAAACCTTATCTCCCACTGCACACTCTATATCTCTCCTCTTCAAGTCTGCATAAGACTTCTAACGATCTGAAGCTGCTTTCAATCTATCTCTGATAATTCTAACCTTATCCTCTATATCCTGAATCAAATCTGGACCTACTATCTTGCCCTCACTCAACTCCGACCAACATAGTGGAGTCCTACATCTCCTACCATACAGTGCTTCAAAAGGAGCCATCTGAATAATCGATTGATAACTATTATTGTAGGCAAATTTCGCAAGTCGAATGTACTTCTCCCAACTGTCCTGAAACTTAATAACACAATTGCTCAACATATCCTCCAAAATCTGAATAACCCGCTCTGACTGACTGATGCGTCCCACATCGCCCGCGGAGTACATCCTGGGCTAGTGTATAAGGCTGGGTTCAGTCCTTCCCCTACGAGCTAGCTTTTAGGGCAATGTTAGGGGTCTAGATCCTTATCATTTGGTATCAAAGCTCTAGCTTTGTAGGGTCGGTGTCTCATGGGGTTCGTCAGAACACCGACTGAGGCAGTCAAGTCTTATGGGGGTGGGGATGATGCATCCCACATCGCCCGCAGAGTACATCCTGGGCTAGTGTATAAGGCTGGGTTCAGTCCTTCCCCTACGAGCTAGCTTTTAGGGCGAAGTTAGGGGGCCAAATCCTTATCACTGACCATCTGTCTGAGGATGAAAAGCTGTGCTAAAATTCAACTTAGTACCCAGGGCCTCTTGTAGCTTTTTCCAAAATCTAGAAGTAAATCTCGGATCTCTATCTGAAATGATGGAAGAAGGAACCCCATGCAATCTCACTATCTCATCTAAATAAAGCTCTGCATATTGCTCCATCGTGAAGTCGGTCCTAAAAGGAAGAAAGTGTGCTGACTTAGTTAATCTATCAACTATCACCCATATAGCATCTTTCTTTTTAGGAGTTAGAGGCAACCAAGTCACAAAATCCATAGTAACCTTATCCCATTTCCACTCTGGAATAGAAGTAGGGTGTAGCAAACCAGAAGGAAACTGATGCTCTACTTTAACTTGCTGGCACATCAAACACCTCGACACATAATCTTTGATTTCCCTCTTCATCGCCGACCACCAATGCTGTGATTTGAAATCTCGATACATCTTATTACTCCAGGATGCATAGAATAAGGACTACTATGAGCTTCCTTTAAGATACTCTTCCTCAACTCTAAAATCTTAGGCACACAAATCCGATCCCCAAAATACAAGCAGTCATCATCTCTAATCACAAATCTCTTTTTCTTTCCATCTCTGACTAGATCTTTCCACGTAGCAATCGTCTCATCATCCCTCTTATGGGTCCTGAATATGTATGGCACAACCCAAGAGGGGGTGAATTGGGTTTCCTAAAAATAAAAAAATTTTCACAGATTTTTGTTGCAGCAGAAACTTAATGCATTTATGAGAATAATTTATTGATTAGAACTTCCTCACAATGCCCTTATGCAGAAAATAGAAAGACTTTGCAAAGTACAGTTATTGATTAGAATTGCTTCACAATTTCTTATGCAATATAAAAACTACTTTATGAAGGAAAGCTATTATGCTTAGAACTTCCTCATAAAGTTTAGATAAATATAAAAGACTGAGTGAGAGACAGTTATTGAAATCTAAACTGCTTCACAAAGCTTCAATCAAGATTAGAAAACTGATTAGAAACCCAAGTAGTGAAATATACTGAAAATAGAAGAACAATTTATAACTTGGTATATTCACTGAGCAGAAGTCCAGAGTTCTAATGCTCAGAAAAGATAAAGCTTATTCTAGTTTAGAACATCAAAACCTTTAACAACTTTAGCATTTCTAAAATATAAACAGAAGTGTGAGTAAAATAGTATTAAGCAGAACTTCAGAAAATAAAAAGATCAACACAGTGATTTAGAGTGGTTTGGCACTAACTCGCCTACATCCACTCCCCAAGACTCATCTTGAGATCCTCAACTATGTTATCTCTTTTCAAGGGTAGGAGACAAACCAACAGTACAAGGCAATAGATCAACTCCTAGATCTACCCTTTGTCCCACTAGATTTTCCAAAGTTCTAGTTAACCTCAACCATTTCTGTTTTTGGCAGAGAACAGAAACTCAATTCAAGACATTAGAATCTCTCTCACCAAGAAGGTCGCTTGGTAACCTATTTCATAATAGCTTTTCACCTAAGCTATTACACAAAAGTTTATCAAATAAAAACCTATCTACTAAAGATTACAGAATCTAAATAAACATGCAGAAATACAAATAGAAGCACAGGAAAAATAGTTTTTAAGATTAGAAAATCGTTTTAGAAATCAGAACTGTTTTTCAAAAGAAGTTGTTATAAAATTTCTTTTCTCTTTTAAAGATAAAACTTAAAGTGTTAATATGAAAAGAAATAAGGGGGTTGAGAGTAAGTTTTGAGAGATAAAAGATATAATCAATGGATGAATACTCTTAAAACGAAAACTCTTTTTCCCACGTCTTTTAAAGAAAAGAACACCTTATATAGAGAGGGATGAGAATCCTACATTTAGAAAGTGAAATCCATTTTTCAAATCAGAATATTGACTTTCCATTTTTAGAAGATACAAAAATCTTTGTTACCAAATCTTTTGAGTCAATATTCTTTCTTTTTAGTAAGCGAATAAAAGAAAATCTAACTTTCCCTTAAAAACAAAAATTTCGAAAATAAGAATTTAAAGAAAATCTTTTTCAAAATAAATATATACCAAAAATGATTTGAGATAGAATCTCTTTCATTTAGGTAAGAAGATAAAATCAAGATTTTAGATCTCTTTAAAAATTTTGTTTCCAAAAATGAAGAGCATAAAAATCTTATTCGATTTATTCTTATTACCAAAATTGTTTGAGACAAAGTCTCTTTAATATAGGTAAGTGAATAAATTTTGAACCTTTATTAATATAATTTTCAAAAAATTAAAACAAGTTGTTTCTAAGATATTTATTACCAAAAATGATTGAGACAAGATCACTTTCATTTTAGGTAAGATAATCAAGGAACGAAAAAAAAGCTTTTGATTTTTAAAGAGTTATTTTCAAAAAATCCTTTTGATAAAGAGAGAAGAAATTAATTTTGTGCTTATAAATGGATGTTGTCTCTATCCTACAATGAATTCTAAAAATCTAACTACTAATGTCTTCAATAATCTTCATGATCCTTGAAATTGTAGGACTTGCCTTTTTTTATTTATTACCTTCCTTATATAATCTGCACAAAAATATTATTAGCACAAATAACATAATTTAAATTTATTTGTTTGGTTTCAACATCAAAATCTCGAGATAAATATTTGACCCTGGAGCCAACATTCTCCCCCTTTTTGATGATGATGACAAAACCAATAAATTATCAAACATAAAACATGTGCTCCCCCTAAATTTATGCATGTCAATAAAATATAAGTTCTAAACATGACATATATTCTATCATCAAGGAGGTTTAGAACATGTATAATACTCCCCCTGAGTTAGTGCAATAAAACATCTATGGGGACTTAGAACAGAAAGTAATTTTAGAAATTGATATTAGAACATACAAATAGAAAGGAAAATTTTAAGTTCTAATAATTAGAGCATATAATCAAAGCAATAAGAATAGAATAAAAACTGACTTTAGAAATAGAACAGAAATCTTAAGTCTAACCTGTAGAGCATACGTTAGAACAAGAATCAAAGTTCTAAAAACTAACCAATCAAATCATCATGTAAAACATATAGTTCACAAAATAACACATATTAGAAAATACTAAGCAATAAGATGTAAGCACTAAAGTTACCACGTATTAGCAGAGTACTTAACCATCAAAATATCCTGTGTTCTCCTCATTTTTGTCATCATACAAGAGGGTTAGTAAAGATTAGAGCAAAAACAAATAAAAAACACAACCAAAAAAAAAATTGTTCACAAAATATAGATAAAGTAAAAAAAAATTAATCAGAGGGATTTTGGGTCAGTTCTAAGTCTCTTAGAACTTCTGAGATTTTGAGCAGGATTAGTTTTAGTAGAACATTCAGGACGCTTAGAAGAAGGGTGTAGTGGAGGATTTCTTCCATGAACTCTGTGTTTGCCAGCATTGTGCTTTACTCTCTTTGGCTTTTCTGAGGTAGGAGTGTAGGGTGTTCCCTTGACTTTCAGAGTAGCTAGCCTTCTCTCATTAATATTCTTCATTCTTTCTAAGGATTTAATGAGGGACTGATTATGCTCAATCACAGCTTTGCTTTGTTTTATAGCCTCATCAAGTTCCCTATTGTGTTCTTCTATAAGCTCTTTTTCCATTCTGCCCACCATAGCTTATCTACTCCTTTGTGCTGATAAAAGTTTAGATTCTTTTTCTGCCTTAGCGTCAGTTTCCTTTTCTTCTTCACTCAATTCTAATTTTTCTGTTTCTGCATCACTGGCTTCCTCTATCTCTACTGTCTTTTCTTTCTCAAACTTTTCAGAATCCTTTTTCTCTTCAGTTTTAACTTCAACTTTCTCCTTTTCTTTTTCTATTTCCCTTTTTGATTCTATCTCAACCTCAACCACTATCTCCTATTCTTTCTCTGTTTCTTACTTCTCTTCTTCTTCTAATTTCTCTTCCTTTTCTTTCTTTTCTTTTTCTTCCAATCTCTCTTCCTTTTCTTTCTTTTCTACATCCTCCAATTTAACTTTCCCTTTTTCTTCTCTTCTCTCCTTTTTCTCAACTTCTTCTCTTTTCCTTCTTTTTCTTTCTTTTCTTTTTCCTCTTCAATTCCTTTTTATTTTCCTTCATTTCCTTCTTCGTCTTTCAGTTTCAAAGACCTACTGTCTAGCTTTGAAACATTGTGACCCTCACTTTCAATTAACTTTACATCCAAAAATTCAAACACAGGGGTGAGCACTATGCCATAGGGTAGTTTCTTAGGGCTATTCTGCATCTTATCAAAGATGGTGTGACAAAGATTGAAGGGCTTCTTCTCAGTTACGTGCCACATTATGCACATCTCAACCTGATTCACATAAGTGAGTGATGCACTCTTTGGATAAATGTAGTGCACAATTAATTTATACAACCACTTCATACTGTTAGTTAGGTTTGAACATTCAATAACACCCTGTTTTTCCACAGAACCTTTCTTCACAATTTTCTTAACAAATTATTCCTTTTTGTATCTGCTAACCTTAGAAATATCTTTTACCCTAGACCCAGTGTTTGGCAAATTAAAAATCTTGCTCAAGTCAGTGTATGACAACGCTTTAATTTCTCCTTCAAGTTTTACAAAAATTGATTCTGACCCGCTAGTTTTAAGAGAACCATAAAACTCCTTAACCACATTCTCATAATACGATCTGTTCAGGGATGAAAAATCCTTCCATCCCTAGAATTCAAAGAGTTCCCTGAAGTTGAACTCGTCCTTCCCAAGGAATTTCCAGTCTATTACATAAGAATGCATAAGTGGGTATGGAGAATTAGCGACTTGTTTCTTTGATTTTTCTATTTTTGCTTTTTCTTTCTTCGGTTCCTCAACTAATTTCTTCTGTTTCGACTCCTTCTGTTCATACTTCTTTCATAACCTTTTGAGAAGTTGAAGTTCTTGTTCCATCAGGGAGTCTGAGGAAGAAGAGGTGGAACTCGATTTGGCCATTATTAGGGTTTTGAAGCAGAGAGCGATTTAGGGTTTTGTTGCAAGATGGCAAGAGAGAAGACAGAGCAATTTTTAGTAAGGAAGCAAAAACCATTTAAGTTGAGAAATAATCTTTAGGAAAGAAAGAAACACTTAAAAAAACAAGACAGAAAAAAAAAGCAGTTTTAGGGAAATTCAAACCGACTCAAAGAATTTAAAAAAAATAGTACCGCCAAAACTTAAATGAAGACATAAAACAAACACATAAAAAAATGAAATAAAATAAATTGACTGTTTTTGAATTTTGTCTAAAAATAGAATCTGATAAGGACATTAGAAAGTCATATTAGAGCAATATGTATTTCTTTTAGACAGAAATATTTTTTAGAATCACACAGAATAGTAAAAACATAACACAGAGCAAATCTTCTAATTTCAAATATAGAAAGCAGTTTAGAATATACTTACAGAGTTCTAAAGTTAAGAGTTTAGAACTAACATACCGAGTTCTCTTCTAATTAAGCAGAATTGACTTTCATTCAAAGGTTTAGTAAAGATATCTGCCAATTGCTTTTCTGTAGTAATGAACTCAATCACTATATCACCTTTTTGAACATGATCACGTATGAAGTGATGTCCGAGTTCTATGTGCTTGGTTCTAGAATGCTGGACTGGATTCTTAGATAGATTGATGGCGCGTATGTTGTCACACTTAATTGGCACTATTTCTAATTTCAGACCATAGACTGCCAATTGTTACTTGATCCATAGAACTTGCGCAACACAGCTTCCAGCAGCAACATATTCTGCTTCTACAGTAGCAAGAGCAACTGATGTCTGTTTCTTGCTAAACCATGATACAAGGGCACTACCTAGAAACTGGCAAGTTCCAGACGTGCTTTTTCTATCTATTCTGCTTCCTGCAAAATCATAATCACTGTACCCAACAAGATCAAATGTATCACCTTTAGAATACCACAGACCCACATTAGAAGTTCCACAAAGATATCTTAGAATTCTTTTTACAGCAATTAAATGAGATTCTTTGGGACACAACTGAAATCTAGCATATAAACAAACACTAAAGTGAATGTCAAGTCTGCTTGCAGTTAGATATAGTAAAGAACCAATCATACTTCTAGAAAATTTGATGTCCACATCCTTACCTTTTTCATCTTTTTCTAATTTTGAGGATGGACTCATTAGTGTACTACATACCTTGGCGTTCTCCATTTTGAATCGTTTCAACAATTCTCTAGTATATTTACCTTGGTTTATGAAAATTCCATTTTCACATTGTTTGATTTGAAGTCCGAGGAAGAAGTTTAATTCTCCCATCATACTCATTTTGAACTCACCCTGCATAATCTTAGAAAATTTCTTACAAAGAAGATCATTAGTAGAACCAAGATTATGTCATCAACATAGATTTGTACAACTAGAATATCATGTGCTTTATTTTTGATAAACAGTGTTGTATCAACCTTTCCTCTAGAAAACCATTTTCTAATAAAAACTTACTTAATCTTTCGTACCAAGCTCTAGGAGCTTGTTTCAAACCATAAAGAGCTTCAGTAAGTTTGTAAACATGATTTGGTTTATCATATACTTCAAACCAGAAGGTTGTTCTACATACACTTCTTCATTTAGAAAACCATTTAGAAAAGCACTTTTCACATCCATTTGATATAACATGAAGTTTTTAAAACATGAAAATGCACAAAGCATTTTAATAGCCTCAAGTCTTGCAACTAGAGCAAAGGTCTCATCAAAATCGATACCTTCCTCTTGGCTGTACCCTTGAGCCACTAACCTTACTTTGTTTCTCATAACATTACCTTGTTCATCAAGCTCATTTCTAAACACCCATTTTGTTCCAATAGTAGAATGTTTTTTAGGTCTAGAAACAAGTTTCCAAACTTGGTTTATCTCAAATTGATTTAGCTCTTCTTGCATAGCAAGAATCCAATTTTCATCATTTTGAGCATCTTCTAAATTTTAGGTTCTATTTGAGAAACGCAAGCAACATTACCAAAATATCTTATATATTGAGCTCTAATCATCATCCTTTCTGAAGGATTATCCATAATTTCCTTGTAACGCCCCAAAATTTTCGAATCTTAAAATAATATTATTTTATCGGGTCATGAATGGTGCTACAGAAAGGGGGATGATATTTTATTTAGGTCCGAGAAAGATATTGAGTATGATTAACTATGAATGGGTAGTGATTTACCAGTCTATGAATAGTACCACCGGTCTGTGAATAGTACTACCGGTCCGGGAGTCGGTATTATTTTGCTCCGGAAAAATTACTATATATGTTTTATATTTTCTTTAATATTTTTGGAGTATGTATGCATGATTTTTATGGGTAGAAAGTAAGTAATGAATATTTTTGGAGAATTTAGATAATTAGTGAATAGTGAATTATGATGCTTTATTAATTAAGGAAATTTGAGGAATAATTTTTATGGAGTAATTTGAGAAATTTGTGGAGATAAATAATATTGTGAAGGAATTGAATTGGAGAATATTTTTAGCCATTAGATGAGCTTAATCTTAGCCATCCAATTATGGGGAAAAGACCAAAATACCCTTTGATCACTTTATAAGGTCAACTTCAATTATTGAGCAACCACTTTTTCTCTTCTTCTTCTTCTCTTCAACGCCACTTCCTCTTCTTCTTCTCTTCTTTGTTTTTCTTCACTTCTTACTTGTTAAATCCACCAAATTAAACCCACCCAACTTGATTTAAGTAATTAATCTTAGAGAATTAAGCTTGAGAAGTGATTTGTGGTGATTAGTTTCAAGAAATTTGGAGATTCTCTACTTAAGCCAAAGGTTGGGGAAACCTCTACCATGGAGTAAAGGCAAAGTTAGAGCTTAGAAAGCTTTAATTTAAGCTTGCTAAAGCTTATTTTTAAGGTTAGTGTTCATAAACACACTTACCTTACTTGAATTTTTGATTTTGTGCATTTATGCTATCATACATGTATTTTGGGATTTTGGTATGAAATGATTGATTTGTTGAACTTTGGTTGCAATAACATGCTCTTGGGTGATGTTTGATGAGTATTTAGTATGTGGTAGAAATTTCTACCTTGTATCTTTGTTGTTCATGTTTTTTTTCATGGTTAAAGTAAGCTGAATTTTGGAAAAAGTTTTATTGGGTGAGATTAAGGACTAGTTTTCGACCATTTTTATTTTCCATTTGTGTCTGAGTCCTTCATGAAATTTGTAGGTATACTTCTTAGCTTTCCAAACCATCCTCTTTTGTCCCATTTGGAGATACATAGCTCAACTTATGGCTGAAATACCTAAACTGACTCTGTTATGTCGGGCCACACGCATCACTGAATTGAGTGCCCATTTTGACCACTATAATGACAAGATTTGGTTCTGAGGTCTTCATGAAAGTTGTTTCCCTGTGTTGTGAGAGTGCCCTGGTTCTAGATTGGTTTAATTTGAGTGTTTGGGGAAGTAGGAATGTAATAAACATTGGACATAGTTCTGCTGAATCGGGTCTGGATTGTTGGTCTGTGTTCCTAGCTTCTGTTTACCATCTTACACATTGAACTGGGCTATGGTCCCTTCATAACATTTGTATCATTTTGTCTTAGCTTTCTAACGAATCTAACTTCGTTCAATTTGGAGACCTATAACTCAAGTTATGTCTTAAAAACACAGCAAAGGTCAAGGATATTTTAATGCTGGAAATTTCCTATGCCTTGACTCATAGGTTTATTTGGATAAATGTATGTATGAATCATGTGTGATGAGGTTCTCTTGATTATTTGTATGTTTGAGGATTGATTTGACAAAAATAAGATATAAGATTGAAAAGTGGTATTGTGGATATGTTTAAATGGATATAAATGGGAAAAATTGTTGGAAATTTTGGGATAAAGTGTGGAATTAGATAATGCATGATGAGAATAGAAATGGATACCTTGGTGCATAAGAGTTATGTTAGTATGCTTGGTTGGAGAAGGAAATTCCTCCCCTTGGTTTTCATTAAGAGGCCAAACCACTCTAGGGTGGTAAGGCTTACTTAATTATTATTTTTTGTATGGTATGCTATCTACATATCTATGACATAAGTATGATTATTTTGATAACTTTCATATGTTTAGAGTTTAAAAAAAAAAAGGGTATTTAAGGTGTATGTGCTTTGAATTTTACATAAGTAAAGTATGATTTTTTTTATGATAAGAAGTTTCTTATGATAAATTTCATTATGATGTTAAGAAAGTTTTAAAAGAAAAGGAATTTATGAGAAATTTTCCTTTCAATATTTCCTTTGAAGAATGTGGTAATTTTTGTAAGTTGTAAGTTGAGAAATTTGAAATGATGGGTATTAAGTAATGAAGAGGTTTTGATTAAGAATTATTGCTTTTGTGAAAGAATGATTTTGATTTGGGCTCTACTATGCATGATTGAAACGTGGTATGATGAGATTGATTTTGTTATGTGAAGCTATGATCATATGCTAGGGTTATCAGCCCTTATAAATAGGCGGACGCGATTATTTGTGTGATGGGGGTGGTGCTTTCGTAGGCCACGGTGGTGCTTTCAGAGGCCACAATTGTGTGATGGGGGTGGTGCTTTCATAGGCCACGGTGGTGCTTTCACAGGCCACAATTGTGTGAAGGGGGTGTTGCTTTCATAGGCCACGATTGTGTGATGGGGGTGGCGCTAACATAGGCCACGATCAAATCTGCTTATGTTCATTCTATATTAGTACGAGCCTTAACTAAAGAATTAACATATTTGTATTTATAATCGTCTTATTACTTTCAAAGTATTTGAATTAAACGAATGAGATCATATTATTTTAGTAAATCTTACTTTGGAAATTAATGATTATGTTATCAAATGAATTTTCAAAGCATGATATTCCAGTACATGGTTTTAAACATAAATAGTATATGTATTGGTATAATAAATGTGCAAGTAATGAATTTATGAGTTGAAAGAATTAAATTCTTTATGTTATTAATTAATAGTTTATTTGATATTTCTTTTGCTATAAATGTACATGTATGTTGAAATTTAATGATTTTATGTCATTTGTGTTTTAAGTAAGTTGTCATCACAACTTTAGTAAGTATGTGAATTATGAGCACCAATGAGTTTTATACTCAGCGCGTTGATTTTTATCACGCGCAGGTTAAAGACTGTGGTTGCTGCTTGAAGACTAGAAGAGTAGCATCAGGGCAGAAGTGACTATTGTGGTAGTAGTAGATTGAGATTTATGTAGTTAAGAACTATGGCATGTATAAGTATTATATTTTCAGAGATTGTATTGTTTGAATTATAACTTAAGCATGTAATTAGCAATTATGTTGGTGTCTATATTCGGAGATAAGCATAAGATTCATTAAATGATTGAATATAAAATATTTCAAGAGAGTTGGTATGATTAGTTTATTAAGACTTGATATATATACTGAATGCAATTAATTGATGAATATTAAACTGCTATTGAGGATTTATATAATTATGAAAATATAGAAGTGTTGTTGTGTTATGATGATTATGTGGAGATGTTGGGAGTTTGGAGTTTAATTGGGAGTGTTTTGTATTCACATGTTTGGCGAGCTCAGTTTTTAAAAGGGAAATTCTTACAGTATTTATATAGGATTTTTCCCAATCTATTTTTCAAAAAAAAAAAAAAGAGAGATGAAAACGAAATGAAATGATTATCTATAAAAATAAAAAAAAATTACTCGCTACACTTGTGAATACTCAATTACTTCTAATTCATAATCTTATTTAATGATTTGTATGTTCAGTTAGGACGGTGTCTCCAGCACCGAATGTGGCATCCGTCGTCGGGTCTCACGAGACTCGGCGGAGGGTGTTACATTTAGTGGTATCAGAGCATAGGTTTAGGCTGTTCTAGGTTTATGTTTGATTTAAGGAATATAAGTAATTAAGTGAAGATATATCACTACAAAAAAAACTTAAAATTGCGACCGATTTTTGCGACCGACACAAATCGGTCGCAATATTGATACCAATTTGCGACTGATTGGCAAACAGTCGCAGATTTTAGCGCGGAAAACTCGCGCGAGTTTGCCTTTCAGTTTGCGACTGAATTACTGCTCATTTGCGACCGATTTTGCGACCTCTTTGCGACCAACTGTGTTTCTGTCGCAAGAAAGGGCGCGTCAAAAAAAGGGATACAATCTGAGACCGAAATGAGATACAATTGCGACCGATATTTTGCGACTGACTGTTTCAGTCGCAAATCGGTCGCAATTTTGTCGGTTATTAAAACGACGTCGGACAATTAAACATTGCGACCGATTTGAATGACGTTTGCGACCGATATGTCGGTCGCAAAGTTTAGGGCTTTAAACGCGCCCTCTCCTTTTCCTTTCTTCTTCTTTCTCTCTTCTCCTTCTCCTCT